>NC_133412.1:94593787-94896818 GCF_049350105.2 Macaca mulatta
TATGTGCCAGGTGTCATTCCAAACATTAATGAATGCATTTAATTCTCATAAGTATTATATCAGCTTCACTTTACAGATGAAGAAGCAAAGTCACAGACTGTATCTTGCTCAAGTCACAAAGTCAATAACCGGTAAATTGCAACCCAGGCAGTCTGTCTCTAGGGCACATGGTCCAACCACTCCACTCCTCTGCCAGTCTATAGGCTTCTTGAGGCAAGAGACTGATTTTAGTGATGATGTAGCCCTAACTCCGGAAAGGGTTGCTATCAAAAAAGTGTTGGTTATATGAATGAACAATAAACTGACACTCTAAAACGGTTTGGTGTGTGCCAAGATAGAGAATTCAAAAAATGCTCTATGAGATGAGGATATAGGAATAGCTTAGCTGTGAAAGAAGACAGAAGCAGTCTGTAATGGGAGGAGAGTTTGAATCAAGGAAGGGTGTAAATGTGTAGTTCTTATAAGGATGGTTGCTTACAGTTCCTATGTTCACATATTACGTATGCTCTTGAGAGGAGCTGGACTTAATGCACTTTTCTCTCTTTATCTTTTCCCAAGTTCGAGTGTCCTGGGAAGGGCTCTGTTTGACTCAGTGTGAGTTACGTGGCTCTTCCTTGGACTAATGAGTGGTGGCCATGGGTGCAGGCTGCTTGGATTAGCCCAGCTTGGGTTCCACCTTTGGTGGCTGGGGGTGGGAGTGAGGATTCTGCAGGTTAGCAGCTCTATTTTGAACTACATGGTTAAAAGGAGTATGTCCCAAAATAAGTTAATTTTTACACAGGGATCTACATCTGTTTATTTTTTTCCCCAAATGGATAGCCAGTAGTTCTTATACCACCTCCTGAAAAATTCACTTTTGCCCCATAGATTTGAAATACCACATTTATAGTACATTAAATTCCTACATATACCCAGATCTACTTTTGAACTCTTGATTTTTATAGTTTTGTGCTAGAATGTGCTGCTTTAGGGAGATTCACCCTGCAGCCTTTGGTTTGTACCTTGTGATTTACCAGCCTTCTTTTTCTATCCCTCAATCCATCACATACCTTAAGAAGCCTTATACACAAGGATGTGGACATGTTAGCCCACATGTCTACAGTCTAGGCAAACAGTGATCTTTTGGCCACCCATTGGTCCTAGAGTTGTGTACACAGGTGGGATATCTGCTTCTGGGAAGATAATCCTTGAGAGAGGCCCATGCAGATCTTAAAAGTGGGTTTGGGGATGTTTGTGCAGGGAATTCTGAAATCCTGGGTACCCAGAATATGGTCAAGAAGAGGTATTTAGACCCTAAAGGGTCATGTCTTCTGTGTCCTGTGATTTTCTCATGGGGAAGGGATAGGAACACCTGAATGATGGCTGGGGTGGAGGCACAGAACTCTGAGCAGGGACATCACTTGCTCAGGTCTAGGGGTGGCAGTGTTCTGTACCATTATTGCCAAAATACATTTGAGTTCATGAAACCATGGTATCTGTTTTAGATTTAGGTACACAGATGCCATAACTCTAGGTGAGCCCTCAGCCACCATCATTGTTTCACTCCAAAGGAAGTTCATGTCCATAGGGATATTTTTAGCACATTACACCATTGACCTGGCTGTGTGTCCTCTTTCTGCCTTTGATACTTATAAATACATTTTATGCAAGTCCTGCAAAGGAAAGAAGTCTTTTAATATAATTATCACTTATTTATTCATTTAGCTATTCGCTTATTCACTCAATGATTATTCGTGGAGTTTTGACTATGTGCCCGGCATCGTTATCATCCCTGAGGATGCAGTGGTGAACAAATCTTTCCCTCCAGTCATTCCCCAGGCTGCACACTTGTTAATATCATTTCCCTACCCAAATAGAACTACTTCTTAGTCAAAGAGATACAACTCTCAAGATACTTGCTTCTCAAGAAAATTCTCCAAGGTTAAGCTAGCACTTAGATATTAATCTTGTGTCATATGGTAGTAATTGGTAGTGGTGGTGATGGGAGTGGAGTTATGTAGGGAAATGGGAATCTATATTTTCCCCCTTTTTTAAGGTGGCTGAGAGGGAGCAACTATGTCTTTTTAGAAGTTCTGTTTTGACTTAACGAAAAGTTAGTCTTGCATTCTTTTTTCCTGTTTGTTGGAAAATACTCCTTATAACCAGATAAACTTCAGGAAAAACTAGAAATTCTGGAGAATTTGTCATCATTAGATTTCTTTTTCTCCCCCCTTTTGTATCACTTCAAGAACTTTGTGGAAAGAGAACTGAATTAAGAATTAGGAAGCATAGGTTGTTCCTGATTCTTCCTCTAAGTAACTATATGACATTGGACATGCCATTTCTACTCTATGTGCCTCATCTCTTAATTAATGAAATTGAGATCATTGGAAGGATTGTTGTGAGGATTGCTGTATGTATGAAATATGTCTTGGACCCCAAATAAGAGTGGGTATTTAGGTAGGCACAGCAATCAGATACCTAAGACACCATCCCTGTGGAGCCCTTATAACTGCCCTGAACTGCTGACATTTGAACCGTATCTTGATAAATGACTTTCCTTTGGCCTTTGTTGTATCAGTTGAACCCATATTCTAATTTAATCTTCTATACCTGAAAACCTGCTTTCAGGAAAGGGGCTAATATTATCTATGTATATTGTGGTTAAGTTGTGTTTCTGCACCAATTTAAAAAAGTTATTGTGGAATCACAGTTTTTGTCTTTGAAATATAATTTTAAGCATTTTAGAGAAGGTAAAGGTAGAGAAACATGATTTGGGGAAGAAAAGTTGTCCTGGTTTTCCTGAGAACACCATATAGACAGTCATCGTCTCATCCATGTGAGAATCTGCCCCTGCCTGGATACAAGGGAGACACTTCTCCCTGCAGTCTTCCGTGCTACATTCAGTCCTCCCTCCTCTCATCTTTCCCTGATTGAGTAGTGAGTTTCACTAGGTTCTCTGAAAGAATCTTTGAATTCCGTTCTAATTCTCGAAAGGTGTGCTTCTGTGATATGCAAAAGTTGGCGGGGATTCACTGTAGTATAAGAACATGAATTCCAGGAGCGGCCATAGATAAGTTGTGGTCACTTGCTGTCATCAGCACTGCATTAATCTGACATAGATCCTGCAAAATGCCTCCTTCTGCAGTATCAGTAATGAACAAGTATTAAATAAAGTGGTATTTAACTGTTAAATTAGCAATTATAAACTATATAAACAGTATTGACAAAGAGTAAATGGGTACTGAAGTATACTATTGATGGCATAAACTCATATGATGCTTTTGGGAGGCAATCTGGCAATCTTCACTGTCTCTCTTTTCTCACTTTTTTTTTTTTTTGAGATAGAGTCTTGCTCTGTTGCCCAGGTTGGAGTGCAGTGGCGCCATCTGGGCTCCCTGCAAGCTCTGCCTCCCGGTTTCAAGTTATTCTCCTGCCTCAGTCTCCAGAGTAGCTGGGACTACAGGTGCCCATCATCACACCCGGCTACTGTTTTGTATTTTTAGTAGAGATGGGATTTCACCGTGTTAGCCAGGGTGGTCTCGATCTCCTGACCTTGTGATCCACCCACCTCGGCCTCCCAAAGTACTGGGATTACAGGTGTGAGCCACCGCACCCGGCTCTCTTTTCTCACTTTTTACTCACCTTTCTACCCGTTGAAGTGTGGTTTTTAACTTCCACCATTGGCCCAAACTATTCTTGCCAAGGTTAGCAACAAGTTTCTTGGGTTATATCCAATGATTATTGATTATTCCCTCTTTGAAACCCGGTCCTCTTTTGGTTTCTGGTACACCACTCTCTTTAAAAAAGAAAAAGTTAACAGCTGACTTTCAATAGACAGCAGTGAGGGAGCTGCTCTGCTGCATGTGAAACCCCAGCCCACCTCTCTCTTTTTGATGTTCTTATATCTTTGGCTGAAACTGCTCTATCCTTTTTTTTTGTGGGCTTTTCTTCTGCTTACTCTTTAAAGCTTGTGTTCTTTTTTTTTTTTTTTTTTTTTTTTTTGAGACAGAGTCTCACTCTTGTCATCCAGGCTGGAGTGCAGTGGTGCGATCTTGGCTCACTGCAACCTCCACCTCCCAGGTTCAAGTAATTTTCATTCCTCAGCCTCCTGAGTAGCTGGAATTACAGGTGCCCGTCACCATGTCTGGTAAATTTTTGTACTTTTAGTAGAGACAGGGTTTCATCATGTTGGCCAGGCTGGTCTCGAACTCCTGACATCAGGTGATCTGCCAGTTGGTATTTAGGATTCCTCCCTTGACCTATTTATTTTCTTAGTCAACATTTTTTTTTCTGGGTAATATTATCCATGCTATGCTTCGACTATTATTTGCTGATTATTTTCAGCTCATATATCTCTTCTGAGCTTCAATTTAATATATCAAACTGGATTTTTGACCTATGTGGATTTTCCAAAAGCACCTCAAATCAATGGTGCAAAGCTTAGCTCTTTATCTTTCTTCCTTCCTCCCCACCTCCACCAAATGCAACAAAACAAAACAAGATAAAGCCGCTCCTTCTTTTGTGTTTTTCATGTCAAACAACAGGACCATCATCCACCCAAGTGCCATCCACTTTCTTGCTCCAAGTCTGTCTAAATTCTGTGCCTTCTGCCTCTTTCTACTCAGTCCAGTCTTCATCAGATTCATTCTTCCTCTTCTTTTAGGTTTTAGTTTAGGTGGGTGTCACTGCTGCTGGGAAGCCTTCCTGCAACCCTACAACCAAAACAGTTTCACTTCCTGTGTGTTCCTATGGTGCTTTATGCTTTCCCGATCACAGCAGTTATCATGAGGACTATCATTGCTTTTAAAATTCTCTTCCTTCTCACTAGACCACTGGGTCTTTCTCGTCACTGAATGGCCAGTGTCTACCTCAGTGCCTGACTCTAATATGGGCTCCACAAATATTTGTGGATTGAATAAATGGATACTTCACAAGAGTCTTAAAATGTTCTTACTCGAACCCAGGAAATCCTCTTTGCAGAAGCTAGTCTAAAGAAACAATTGGAAGTTTAGACAAAGATTTATGTACAAAGGTGTTTATCATAGTATTCTTTCTAAAATCCAAATGTTTAATACTAGAGAAATTGGTAAATAAATTATAGCACATTTCTACCATGGACTATGTTGAGGCTATTAAAACTGGAATTTTATGTATATTTATTGATAAGAAAGAATGTTTGGAAAATAGTATTGAGTTGAAAAAAACTCCAGCATGTGCAAATGTGTGTGTGTTCATGTGCACACAGAATTCAATTGTGTTAACAATAGCCATGCAAAAACAGAGGATTAAAAAGCAGTATACCTAAATATTATCAATGATTATTTCTGGGATATGATATTACATGTGATTTTAAAATAAAATCATATGTAATTTAAAATTTAAAAATACTGTCCCATATTTTCCAAATTCTATATTTATAATTAATTATTCTTCTAACCAGAAAAAAGTCCCACTTAAAAAAATTTAAAATATTCCTCTTGTAGTTGGCTATTGCTATAGGGCATGGTTTTCTTTCACAACTTTAGGAACTTTCTAAAATTTGCTTTAACAATGGTCTAATTTTTTTATTACAATATATATAAAAAACAACATTAATGCAAGTGATATTCTCCTATGTGTTCACTCAAATACTTTTGAACACCAGAAAATGTTTTGCAAAGGAGTATATATATATATCAGTTAAGGTTCTCCAGAGAAACAGAACTAATAAGATATCTGTCTATCTATCTATCTATCTATCTATCTATCTATCTATCTATCTATCTATCTATCTTTCTTTCTATCTATCTGTCTATCTATACATAAATGCTTACTGGAATATATATTTATTAGAATATATATGTGTAATTATTGGTTATATATAAATCTTGATCCAAGTCTAAAGGCTCAAGAATCAGGAGCACTGATGTTGGAGGGCATCACTGATGTTGGAGGGCAGGGAAGATGGATGTCCCAGCTCAAGCAGAGAGAGAAAAGTTGTCCTTCCTCTACCTTTTTGTTCTATTCAGGCCCTCAGTGAATCGGGTGATGCCCACCTGCATTGATTAGGGTGGTCTTTACTCCATCAACCAACTGAAATGTGAATCTTTTCTGAAAACACCCTCACAGTAACATTTTACCAGCCTCCTGGGTATCCTTTAGCCTAGCCAGGTTGACACATAAAGTCAACCATCGCAACCTACATAATACATAATATAATTATTAGCACCATATATTAGTTTGCTAAGGCTGTGGTAACAAGAGGCCATAAACTAGGTGGCTTAAACAACAGACATGAATTGTTCCACAGTTCTGGAGGACAGGAGTTCAAAATGAAGGTGTTGGCATGGTTAGTTCCTTCTGAGGGCTGTGATGGAAGGACCTGTTCTTGGCCTCTGTTCTTGGCTTGGAGATAGCCATCTTCTCCCTGTACCTCTTCAAATTTTCCTTCTATTTTTGTCCGTCTCGGTGTCCATATTCCCCCTTTTTATAAGGACACCAGTCATCCTTCACCAGTTTGGATTCGAGCCCACCCAAATACCTCATTGTAACTTGATTACCTGTAAAAACTGTCTCCAAATAAGGTCACCTTCTGAGGTATTAGGGATTTGGACTCCTATATGCATATAAAGTTTTTGGGTGGGAGGAAGACACAATTCAACCCACAGCACACCACTACCATCAATAATTACTTTCATTCTGTAGGCTGAGGGATAGAAAAACTTCTAGTGTTTCTTCCTCCAGTTGCCTGGTATCCAGTAATATTCTCCAAAGTGAGGTAACAGGTGGCAACGCAGAAACATCGAGTTACATTGTTTGGCCTGAAAAAGGACGATCATTTTGGCTTGGTGATATTTCTTGCATTAAACATATTTTGTATTTTTTTTTTTTTTTGAGACGCAGTCTCGCTCTGTCGCCCAGGCTGGAGTGCAGTGGGGCGATCTCGGCTCACTGCAACCTCTGCCTCCCGGGTTCAAGCGATTCTCCTGCCTCAGCCTCCCGAGTAGCTGGGACTACAGGCGCGCACCACCACCATGCCCAGCTAATTTTGTATTTTTGGTAGAGACAGGGTTTCACCGTATTAGCCAGGATGGTCTCGATCTCCTGATCTCGTGATCCGCCCGCCTCGGCCTCCCAAAGTGCTGGGATTACAGGCGTGAGCCACCGCGCCCGGCCCATAGTTTGTATTTTCATAGAACACTCTAGTTTAGAAATAACTTACTTATGTTCATTTAATCCTTATAATCTCTCTTGCCGAGATGAAGAAATTGTGCCTCTCAAATGGTGATTTGAATAAAATCGCACAGCTATTGAATCCAAAGGATTGTTTCAATTCAGTGTGTCTAACTTCTCATTCACCGTTTTCTTCCATAACTGAAAATAGACCCCATAGTCCAAACCAAGCTATCTGCTATTGCGTTTACAAAGAAATGTGATATTCCATAAATCGTGCCGATCTGAGATCTACTGACTTGGGTGAAACATTTTTTCTGAGTATAGTTACCACAAGAGGTCGCTGTTGCAACGAATTGAGTTTAAAGCGTAACCCATTTATTTTCACTTCTGTACAAGGTGTTTCAGTATCTTCAGGTCCATCATGAAAACATCTTTGCTCCTTCACTTGTTGCTGAGGAAAGCCTGGTTATTTATTTCATGACTTGTGATAGCTCCTCTGTCAAAATGTTACTAGAAGCCATCAACACTCAATGATTTTTTTTTTTTTTTTTTGCATGGGAAAATGGAAAAATTACTGATTCAGAATGTTTTCGGCAATTCTAGACCTAGAAGAGGCACCTCCCAAATATTTTCCAGTGATTTTTTTTCATTCCCATATCATAGGAGAAAAGAACTCAAACAACATACCACTATCTTTTCCACATTAATGTGAGTATCTAACATGTTTTGTTTATAGCATTCGGCTGATTCAATGAGTACTACCGTGTCTTTTGGATTCAATGAATACTACTGTGTCTTTCGGCTCTTTTGCTGAATGCCTTTATTTTTCTTTTCAGTTTTTGTGCTTCTGTTATAGGATTTATACTAATTATTTCCTGAAGGAAGTGTGTATGGTAACTACAAAAAATTAGATATATAATCCTACACAACTGCCTTCTACTAGCCATGGTACTCTGCACTCTGAATCAGATGAGAAGAAAGGGAAAGGAACTACAATTTACTGTTGACTACATGCCACAGGTTGACCCTGAAATCCATCTCATTGTTCCCATTTTACAGATGAAGAAACCAAGACTCAGAGGTGTGAGCTGCCTGAGGTCACAAGGTGGCAGAGTTGAGATTCAGATTTAGATCTAGATCTGTCTGACACAGCCTGTGCCTTTTCTTCTTGTTCACCTCACCTCCTCCTTGGTTAAGTGAGTGATTCCAGACCAAATGTCCTATCCTAGCTGGTCAGTAGGGACTAACGAGGGGTTTGTTCCTCTGTTTAATATCTGTTACACAGGATCTGAGAAGCAGGTATTAGTTGTGGACTTAGTGGGATTATAAATGACCCCAGGGAATCAGGATATGGAAGGTCCAGTCCAGACTGCCTCATTTGCTCTTTCTTGGAATAGGATTAGGAGTCCCTCTTTCTTCTTGGCTAACTAGGGGTCAGTGGAGCATTGCAGGTCATAAAGTACCAAGTCAGGCAGGTTACACTTAGACCATGACTGTCAATGAGTCCATGAGTGTCAGACCGACTGCAGTAGATGACCACCCTCTGGGGCTGTGGAAAGTAACGTAATGGGGAATAGGAGCCCAGTGGAATCTACCTTCTCATAGCTTTGCCTCATTCTGACCAAATCTTTAAGGGATTAGACCTCTGCAAAGATCTAAAATGAAATTCAGGCTGCTGTGCTTCAGTACCAGCAATTTTCGCTCCCTACTCTTCTTGGGGATTTAGTTGAACTTTGAGGGGAGCCCTGCTCTGAGGAGCTGCTGCCCTGCTATTGGCTGCTCTCCTGGGACAGCCCTGAGTGACAGCTGCTGGTGTGGGCCCTGGCAGTTGCTGCTGGGCTCATTGCAGCTCAGACGCAGCAAAAGAGCCTAGAACCTGGGTCCTAGTTTGCACCTAGAATATGAGGCAAGTGGCAAGAGTGATCGTGTTCCTGACCCTGAGTGAGTTATTTTGGGATGAAGAGGAATGGGATCTGGGCCTGATGATGCTGGAAAGGAATCTATGACTTTGCCTGCTAGCAGTTGCTCTTTATCCAAGATGTAGAGGGATAGCTTCAGGGTCCCATTTTTCTCCAGGCAGCTCCTGAGCATTTATGTGAGATGTGTCTCGGGGCAGCAAAGATTTTCGGGGTTTCTAATCCCTAGGGTCTATCCATGGGAGGGAGATAGTAAACCTGGCACTTCTGTATATGTTTTCTTGGGCCTCCCTGGGATAAATATTTTTGTATTGAACCATAAATGAGAAGTAAATTGTATGTGCATGTATATGGCAGGGAAGTAGAGTGTGGGGATGGATTTGACTGTAAGAGGCTGCTGAGTGGGACTGTATAACTTACCTTGCTTTCAGGATAGGGGCTAGGATTGTGTTTTACTCCCATAGGTACTTTGAGCCTTGCTAAGACCACCCAGCCCATCTCCATGGACTCATATGAAGGACAAGAAGTGAACATAACCTGTAACCACAACGACATTGCTACAAGTGACTATATCATGTGGTACCAACAGTTTCCCAACCAAGGACCACGATTTATTATTCAAGGATACAAGGCAAACATTGCAAATGAAGTGGCCTCCTTGTTTATCCCCACCGACAGAAAGTCCAGCACTCTGAGCCTGCCCCGGGTTGCCCTGAGTGACACTGCTGTGTACTACTGCCTCGTGGGTGACACACACTGAGACAGACAGGCCTGCACCTGTGCAGTTTTCCTCTGTGGGGTGGGACGCACAGCCTAGAAAGAAGTCCAAAAATGCTTTCTAAAATTTTTATTTTCAAAAGATATTAGCAAATTTATGTATTCTTCTACTATTTGCAAAGTTTATCTCATTTATTTTTTAAATAGGTATTTCATTTACATGATCTAAAATTTAAAAAGTATAAAAGGGCATACAGCATGATGTCTTCCTTCCACCATGGTCCCCGAGTACTCAATTATCAAAGTGAGGTATCTGTGGTATTTATACTGTTGTTGCTAAGTTCACTGGTACTCCTCAGTTTGTGTGTATAGATAGACACACAGTACATATACTTTATATGCATACCACGCACAGTCAACATGGGCAATATGCTTCTTAGCTTTTGAAACATGTAGCCTAAGTATCAGGTTATTATTTATAGCTGCACACAGTTTGAACATCTCTGTGACCATTTCCAAGTATCTACATGCTGGTGTCCATGCGTTGCCTGAGATTAGATCTCTCAGTCTCTCTGTTGCCTGTCTTTCTCTTTTCTTTTGTCCCACTTCCCCGTTGTGGATGGTATGTAATGGAAAATGGAGATGATGGTAGAGGAGGGATGGGAGAGAATTTGTTTCTAATTTGCATAGTAGACTATTTTTGAAACATCTACATGAGAAACATAGAGATTCTGGGTCATTATTAGTTTTTAAAGTTGGGTTCTTTGAGGCCCCAAAGAGACAAGAATAACAGAAAATTTGCTGAGAATCCTGCTTGTACTCCTGAGGCTTCATTAGGATCATGGGGTATGTTTTTGTTTGTTAGTTTTTGATGGGATGTTGTCTCTGATTTTGATCACAGGGAAAGCAATATTTGATAATTTTTTTTTTTTTTTTTTTTTTGAGATGGAGTCTCACTCTGTCACCCAGGCTGGAGTGCAGTGGCCGGATCTCAGCTCACTGCAAGCTCCGCCTCCCGGGTTCACGCCCTTCTCCTGCCTCAGCCTCCAGAGCAGCTGGGACTACAGGCGTCCGCCACCTCACCCGGCTAGTTTTTTGTATTTTTTAGTAGAGACGGAGTTTCACCGGATTAGCCAGGATGGTCTCGATCTCCTGACCTTGTGATCCGCCCGTCTCGGCCTCCCAAAGTGCTGGGATTACAGGCTTGAGCCACCGCGCCCGGCCGATAATTTTTTTAAAATTGAGAATGAGAGGATCAGGCTATGTGGCGGGAGGAGGTTTCCGTCTAGTTCATCTGAGGGTTTGGTGGGGGAGTAGTACTGTGGAAAGAAAATAAACATTTGTAGAGTATTTGAGCCTACATGCTCATCTCCTTTGGCTGACTTCTGTACACAGTGAGGAGGAGCCAGCAGAAAGTAGGAGTCCTGGTCCCCAAATGTCCAGGACGCAGCCAGCTCTTCTCTGAAGTGCACCACTATTTCCAGTACTTCCGGTGGCACAGACAATATCCTCAAAAAAGCCTAGTGTTTCTGATTTTCATATTCTTAATGGAGAAAATGAGGAAGGAATATTTACAGCTTATTTGAATAAAGGCAATAAATACACCTCTTTGCACAAAACAGACCCAAAGGCTGGAGACTCTGACACCTACATTTTTGAGAGAAGCTCAGAGTGATTCCAAAGTCGCCGGACAGCCTCTGCCCAAAGCTGCACTCTGGTTATGAGAGTTGTGATATTTGGAGTAATATCATCCTCTCCCCCTTTGGATATTCAGAAAATATAACGTGGGGGTGTACACAACTAGAAATATTGGAAGTAATATCATCCTCTCCCCCCATTAATATTAAGAACAATATCACAGTGGGGGTTTACTCTCCCTGCAATATTGGGAGTAATGTCCTTTTCTCCCCCTTGTGATATTAGGAACAATATCACAGGGGAAGGGTACACCCCCTGTGATATTGGGAGTAATATTATCTTGTTTTTTTCTGGATATTAGGAACAATCTCACAGTGGTGGTGCACACCCCCATTACTCCTAATGTACACTCTGCAATATTGGGAGTAATATCATTCTCTCCCCCACTGAATATTAGGAACAATATTACAGGGGGCGTGTACACTTTCTGCGATATTGGGAGTAACATCATTCTCTTTTTCCCAGGATATTAAGAACAATATCACAAAGGGGATGTACTCTCCCTGCAATATTGGAAGTGCTGTCATCTTCTCCCGCCCTGAATATTATGAACAATATCACAGAGGGGATGTACACCTCCTGCGATATTGGGAATTATATTATCCTTTCTCCTCTTGGATATTAGGAACAATATCATAGAAGGAGTGTACACCCCCTGAGACACTGGAAGTAATATCATCCTCTCCGCCTCTGGATATCAGAAACAATATCACAGAAGGGTGTACACCTTCTCCAATATTGGGAGAAATATCATCCACTCCATAACTAGACGTTAGGAACAATATCACAGGGAAGGTGTACACCTGCTACGATATTGGAAGTAATATCATCCTTCCCTACCCTGGATATTAGGAACAATATCACAAGGAGAACGTACACCCGTTGCGATATTCGGAGTAATATCATCCCCTCCATTCCTGGATATTAGATACAATATCACGTTGGAGGCGGGTGTGGTGGTGTACTCCCTCTGCGATATTGGGAGTAATATCATTCCCTTCTCCCAGGGATTTTGGGAGTGTACACTCCCTGTGATATTGTTTGTAATACTTAGGGGGGAGTTGATATTACTCCCAACATCGTAAACACCCTGTGTGTATATTCTCTGTGATATCGTTTGTAATATCCAGGGTGGCAGAGGATGGTATTTCTCCCAACATCACAGGGTGCGTACACCATCCTATGATATTGTTCATAATATCCAGGGGAGGAGAGGGTGGTATTACTCCCAATATCACAGAGTGTACACCTTCCTGTGATATTGTTCGTGATGTTCAGAGGGGGAGAGGATGGTATTCCTTCCAATATTGCAGGGAGTGTACACTCCCCTATAATGTTGTTTATGATTTTTGCGGGGGAGAATAAAATTTTTCCCAATATCGCAGAAGGTGTACATCCTCCTGTGATATTGTTTGTAATATCCACTGGGGGAGAAAATGATATTACTCCCAATGTCACAAAAATTGTACACCACCATGATATTTTTTCATAACATCCAGGGGGAAACGGGGGGAATATTATTCTTAATATTGTGGTGTGTGTACACCCCTTTGTAATATTGTTCATGATATCCAGGAATGAGAGTATGTTCCTAGTCTTAATATCACAGGGGGTGTAGACCTCCTTGTGATATTGTTCGTAATATCAAGGCGGGGAGAGGATGATATTACCCCCAATCTTGCAGGAGGTGAACACTCTTCTGTTTTATTGTTTGTAGTATTCAGGTGGAAAGAAAATGATATTAACCTCAATATTGCAGGGGGTGTACACCCTCCTGGGATATTGTTCATAATATCCAGGGAGGGAGAGGATAATATTGCTTTCTATATCTCAGCAGGTGTAGAACTTCCTGGATATTAGAAACAATACTAGTCAAGCCCTACAAGAAATTCTAAAAGGAGTTCTAAATCTTGAAACGAAAGGTCACTATGCACCAGTATAGACACTATCAAAAGCATAAAATTCACAGGACTTATAAAACAATAACACAGTGAAGAAAACAAAATCACCAGGTAACAATCAACAATATGACTGGAATAGTACGACATATCACACAATATGAACGTTGAATATAAATGGTCTGAATGATCCACTTAAAAAGTACAGACTGGGCTAGGCATGGTGGCTCACTCCTGTAATCCCAGCACTTTGGGAGGCTGAGGTAGATGGATCACTTGAGTCCACAAGTCTGAAACCAGCCTGGCTAATGTGGCAAAACCAAGTCTTTACTAAAAATACAAAAACTTAGCCAGGTGTGGTGGCATGTGCCTGTAGTCCTAGTTACTCAGGAGTCTGAGGCATGAGAATTGCTTGAACCCAGGGGGCAGATGTTGCAGTGAACTGAGATTGTGCCACTGCACTCCAGCCTGGTTTACAGAGTGAGATTCTGCAAAACAAACAAACAAACAAACAACAAAAAACAAACAAACAAAAAACTGCAGAATAGATTTAAAAAAATCACAAACTAAATATCTGTTATCTTCAACAAACACACCTAACATTTAAGGATTCTTATAGATTCAAGGTAAAGGGGTGGAAAAATATATTTTACACAAATGGAAACCAAAAGTGAGCAGTAGTTATTCTTATATCAGATAAAACAGACTTTAAATCCTAAATATATATGCACCTAACTCAAGAATTCCCAGATTCATAAAGCAATGATTTCTAGACCTAAGAAAAGAAAAGAGATAGACAGCAACAAAATAACAGTGGAGGACTACAACATTCTACAGATGGCACTAGACAAATCATTGATGCAGAATGTCAACAAAGAAACACTCAACTTAAACTGCACTCTAGAACAAATGAACTTAACAGCTATTTACAGAACATTTTGCCCGGAAATGCAGAATACACATTCTTCTAATCAGCACACAGAACATTCTCCAAAATGGACCATATGATAGGCCACAAAACAAGTCTACATTAATAAGAAAAAATCAAAATCATGTCAAGTATCTTCTCAGATCACAGCGGAATAAAACCAGAAATCAATTCCAAAAGATAACCCTAAAATGGTACAATTAAACAAACTCCTTCTGAATGATTTTTGGGCTAACAATAAAATTAAGATGGAAATTAAAAAATTCTTCAAAATGAATAACAGTGACACAAGTTACCAAGACCTCTGGAATACAGAAAAAGCACTGTTAAGAGGAAAGTGTATATCACTAAATGCCTACATCAAAAAGCCCGAAAGACCACAAATTAACAATCGAACATCACAAATCAAGGAACTAGGGAAACAAGAACAAACCAAATCCAAAGCTAGCAGAAGAAAATAAATAACAAAGATCAGAGCAGTTTCGAAACAAATGAACAAACAACCCACAAAAGATCAATACAACAAAAAATTGGTTCTTGGTAAAGATAAATAACATTGATAGACTACTAGCTAGCTTAACCAAGAAAAGAGAAGATTCAAATAAGCTCAATTAGAAACGAAAACAGAGACATTACAATGATATCACAGAAATACAAAATACCAGTTGAGAATACTATAAACATATTGACACACACAAACTAGAAAATCTAGAAGAAATAGATCAATTGCTGGAAACATACAACCTTCCTAGCTTGAATCATGAAGAAACAGAAATCCTGAACACCCCAATAACAAGAAATGAGATTGAATTGTAATAAAAAAACTGGCAGAAAAAAAAAAAAAAGCCCAGGGCCAGACAGATTCACAGCTGAATTCTACCAGACATTTGAAGAAGAATTGATACCAATTATAACGAAATGTTCCAAAAGTTTGAGAGGGAGGGAATCCTCCCTAACTGGATCTACAAACCCAGTATCAACCTGATACCAAAGCCAGGAAAGGACATAACAAAAAAAAAAAAAAAAAAAAGAAAAAAAAAAGAAAAAAAAAAGAAAAAAGAAAAAAGGCAAACTACAAACAAATATCTCTGATGAATATAGATGCAAAAATCCTCAACAATATACTAGCAAACTGAATGCAACAGCCCATCAGAAAAAGATTACTCAACGCGATCAAGTGGGTTTCATTCCAGGGTTGTAGGGATGGTTAACATATGTAAGTCAATAAATGTGATTAATCACATACAAAAATTAAGAAAAAAACCATATGATTATTTCAATAGACGCAGAAAAAGCATTTGATAAGATCCAGCATTGCTTTATGATAAAAACTTTCAACAAACTAGGCATAGAAGAAACATACCTCTCCAAATAATAAAAACCACATATGACAAACCCACACCCAACATCACACTGAATGAGGAAAAGTTGAAAGCATTCCCCTAAGAACTGAAACAAGACAAGGATGCCCACCTTCACCACTTCTATTTAACATACTACTGGGAGTCCTAGCCAGAGAAATCAGGCAAGAAAAAGAGATAATGTGCATCCAAATTGGAAAAGAGGAAGTCAAACTATCTCTGTTTTTCAGTGATATGATCTTATACTTAGAAAACCCTAAAGATTCCCCTAGAAGACTCCTAGATATGATAAATGAATTCAGTAAAATCTCAGGTTACAAAATCAATGTACACAAATCAGTAACACTGTTATATACCAATAATGACCAAATTGAGAATGAAATCCAGAATGCAATCCCTTTTACAATAGCTATAAAAATACCTAGGAATATACATAACTAAGGAAGTGAAAGATATCTACAAAAAGAACAACAAAATACTGCTGAAAGAAATCAGAGATGATACAAACAAGTAGAAATACTTCCCATGCTCCTAAATTGAAAGACTCAATATCAAGAAAATGATCACACTGCCCAAAGCAATAGACATATTCATTGCAATTTCTATCAAAATACTAACATCATTTTTTACAAAATTAGAAAAAAGAATTCTAAAATTCATGTGGAACCAAAAAAGAGTCTGAATAGCCAAAGCAATCCTAAGCGAAAAGAACAGATCTGAAAGCATCACATTACCAGACTTCAAATTATACTACAAGGCTACAGCAACCAAAACAATATGGCACTGGTATAAAAGTAGATACATAGACCAATGGAACAGAATAGAGAACCCAGAAATAAAGTCAAATACTTACAACTAACTGATCTTTTACAAAACTACAAAAAATAAATTGAGGAAAGGACATCCTATTCAATAAAGGATGCTGGGAAAACTGGCAAGCCACATGTAGAAGAATAAAACTGGATCCCTATATCTCACCATGTACAAAAATCAACTCAACATGGATTAAAGACCTAAATATAAGACCTCAAACCATAAAAATTCTAGAGGCAAACTAAGAAAAACTCTTCTGGACATTGGCCTAGACACATGAAAAAAGGCTGATCATCACTGGCCATCAGAGAAATGCAAATCAAAGCCACAATGAGATACCATCTCACACCAGTTAGAATGGCGATCATTAAAAAATCAGGAAAAAACAGGTGCTGGAGAGGATGTGGAGAAATAGGAACACTTTTACACTGTTGGTGGGACTGTAAACTAGTTCAACCATTGTGGAAAACAGTGTGGCAATTCCTTAAGGATCTAGAACTAGAAATACCATTTGACCCAGGCATCCCATTATTGGGGATATACCCAAAGGATTACAGGTTGTGCTGCTATAAAGACACATGCACACATATGTTTACTGTGGCACTATTCACAATAGCAAAGACTTGGGATCAACCCAAATGTCCATCAGTGACAGACTGGATTAACAAAATGTGACACATATACACCATGGAATACTATGCAGCCATAAAAAAGGATGAGTTCATGTCCTTTGTAGGGACATGGATGCAGCTGGAAACCATCATTCTCAGCAAACTATCGCAAGAACAGAAAACCAAATACCGCATATTCTCACTGGTAGGTGGGAATTGAACAATGAGATCACTTGGACACAGGAAGGGGAGCATCACACACCGGGTCCTATTGTGGGGAGGGGGGTAGGGGGTAGGGATAGAATTAGGAGATATACCTAATGTAAATGACTAGTTATTGGGTGCAGCACACCAACATGGCACATGTATACATATGTAACAAACCTGCACGTTGTGCACATGTACCCTAGAACTTAAAGTATAATTAAAGAAAAAAAAAAAACAAAAAAAAAACTAGTGGAACTAAAATAAATAAATAAATAAATAGACAACCTACAGAATGGGAGAAAATATTTGCAAATTATGCACCTGACAGAGAACTAATATCCAGAATCTACAAGGAACTCAAATCAGCAAGAAAAAACCAAAAACAAACAATTCCATCGAAATGCTGACAACTACGTAAATAGACATTTTTCAAAAAAAGATATACAAATGGTCAAGAAACATATGAAAAAATGCTTAACATCGTTACTCATCAGGAACATGCAAATTAAAACCACAATGAGATACTACCTTACCCTAGCCAGAATGGCCATTGTTAAAAAGTCAAAAAACAATATGTTTTTTGGATGTGGTGTTTGGATGTGTTGGATATGTTGCCATGGATGTGGTGAAAAAGGAACACTTATACACTACTGGTGGAAATGTAAATTAGAAAAACCTCTATAGAAAACAGATGGAGATTTCTCAAAGAACTAGAAGTAGATCTACCATTAGATCTAGCAGTCTTACTACTGGTTATCTACCTAAAGGAAAAGAAGTCATCATATTAAAAAGACACCTGTATGTTTACCACGGCACAATTCACAACTGCAATGATATGGAAGTAACCTAAGTGCCCATCAACTGATGAGTGGATAAAGAAAATATGGTATATGCATACCATATACTATTATTCTGCCAGAAAAAAGAATAAAATAATGTCTTTCTCAGCAACTGGAGGAAACTGGAACTGGAGACCATTATTCTAAGTGAAGTAACTCAGAAATCCAAAACCAAATACCACATGTTCTCATGTATAAGTGGGAGCCAAGCTATGGATATGCATGGGGATACAGAGTGGTATAATGAACATTGGAGACTCAGAAAGGGAGATGTTGGGAGGGGAATGGGAGATGAAAAACTACTTATTGGGTACAATGTACACTACTTGGGTGATGGGTGCACTAAAATCCTAGACTTCACCACTATAGAAGTGGTGTAACAAAAAACCACGTAACAAAAAAACCATCTATGTAACAAAAAACCACGTGTACCCCTAAAGTTATTGAAATAGAAAAAAACTTTAAAAACGAGGCCAGGGTCATACCATGATTTTTTTTCTCTGAGAGAGAAACAGCCAAAATTATTTCATTTGGAACTCATTAATACATTTACTCAGCAAATATTTATTTTATATTATGATGTGATAGGCAACGATGTAATGGAGGAACTACCTTATTCTCCAGTATAGATAAGTTTTCTGCAGAGTTTTTATTCTTCTGTGGGCAAACAGCACAAACAAACAAACAAAGAAACAAATGATTTCCAAATGTAAGCGACGTTAGGAAAACAAAATAGGGTAATGTGAAGGAGAATCACGGTGGTTATGGAGGTCATTTAGAGGTGACATTTGAGCTGAGTCTTGAATGACAGAAAAATGACAAAACCATTTAAGACCTGGGGTAAGAAAGAGTTTTCAAATGCAACAATGGTCCTTACGCAGAGCATGTTTGCTGCATTTATGACAGAAGCTGGTGCTCCCGGAATATAGTGAGAAGAAGAGTCATAGGAAATAATGTCAAAAAGGTAGTTAGGGACATGAAAATACAAAGCCTTGTAAATCATGGTTAGATTGAGATTTTATTCTACATGTATTGGGAAGTATTTGACTATCTGATTTATATTTTAGAAGGATCACTCTTCGTGCTCTGGGGAATGGCTTATAGGGTTGGCATGGGGAGAGACTAGGGCACAAAGACAATTAGAACTTGCAGGGGATCCAGTGAGACCTGATGGAGGTATGGACTAGGTGGTAGAAGTGGAAATGAAGAAACATGGATGAATTAACTTATATTGTGGAGGTAAAAAATAGATCTTAATGATGCTTTGTATATGGCAGATGGGGAAAAAAAGAGTCGATGATGACTTTTAAGTTTTTGGCTTATGTAGTTACATGGAAGATGAGATAGGGAATTCTGAGAGAGGAAGTATTTTTGATTATAGTAGGAAGGTAAAAGTGTTATTTCAGACATGTTAAGTTAGAGATGTCTACAAGGCATTCAATTGTAGTTGTTGACCAGACAGTGCCATATTAAGCCTGGAGCTAACAGAGGACATAGCTGGCCTATGGGATAGTGTTCAAACCATGCATTGAATGAGATCACTTAGGGAAAGAGTGTGGATGGAGAAGAAGTTCTTAACCTGAGCTCTTGGACTGTCAGTTGAGGTTTAATAGCGAAGGAAAAGTCAGCAAAGGAGATTGAAGCCTGTTAGTGAATTGGAAGGGAAGGCAATAGAATGTGCTGTCCCAGAAGGCAAAACAAGAAAATGTTTCAAGGAGTGGTCAATTGTGTCACTATAATACTTCTGGGTTTGGGTGGGAGTTTATAGTGTGAAAAGAAGAATTAGTTAGAAGAGACAGATGGAAAATAACTTCAACTGGAAAGGATTAATGAAATAATCCATTAGTGTTCTTATTCCTGCATTTAAAATTTTCATGAAATTTTATATATTGACTTTTTTTAATGGTTTCTGGTGTTGGTATTACACTTAAAAAGGCATTTGTTGCCGTGCTGTTATAAATAACCTTCAATTTATATTTCTTCTATAATTATGTTAGTAGCTTTGTTTTCATACATGAAAACTTTGTGGACAATCATAAATTTATTTTTAGAATATGGAGTGGAGCAGCGACCCAGTTTTATTTTTCCCCAAGATTTATTGAGCAATGTACCCTGTCTTCACTAATCTGAAACTGCATATTTCTCTAAGAATTTGGGTCTCTGTCTTGACTCTCTATCTGTCCTCTGATTGCTACTTGTGCACATATTCCATACTCATTTAATTACTTGACAAATTATTTGATAAATTATTTCAGTAGTATTGGACCCGGTTTATGTACTTTCCTGCTTTAATTTGGCCATTGTTTTCTCAGTATTACTGCTAATCCTCCAGGAAAACTGCCTAGTACACACTGCATTCTGTAATCTGGAGAGAGAAAGTTAAATTTCTATAGGAAAAAGTTGCCTCAAGTCATAGTTGTGTTGGCTGAAGGTCAGGGACAACTGAAGTGGCACTCCTGATCTCTCATGTTACTCGCAGGCAAAGGAGAATTTACCATGAAGCTCCTCACTTTCAGGGGCATTTTCCAAAATTTATTTAGTGGGAGGTCCTGTAATGCTGCAGTTCCGAACCTTTTTGGCACCAGGGACTAGTTTTGTGGAAGACAATTTTTCCACAGACCAAGGGAGTGAGGATGATTTCAGGATGAAACCATTAGCTCATCAGGAATTAGTTAGATTCTCATAAGAAGTAGGCAACCTAGATCCCTCGCATGCACAGTTCACAGCAGGGTTTGCACTTCTATGAGAATCTAATGCCACTGCTGCTCTGACAGGAGGCGGAGCTCAGGTAGTAATGTTCGCTTGCCTATGCTCACCTCCTGCTGTGTGGCCCGGCTCCTAACAAGCCTGGTCCGTGGTCTGGAGGTTGAAGACCCCTGCTGTAATGGGTTTTGTGATCAGAAAAGTATTAAACAAAATTTAACACCCTTGGAAAACAGTTATTTATAAACATTGCATTTTATTTGTTTAATAGGTTGAATATATACATTGTTTGGCCATTTTGAATTTATTAACAGTGTGGCAAAGTTAGCTAAATTTGCTATTAGTAAAACTGAAAACCGTTTGACAAGCTCTTAGAATTATGCTAATTGGTCTGAACTGTAGTAGAAGCTATTTTAATTAAAAACTGTAGCTATATAGTTTAATCTATGACCCTCATAATTTGATAGAATTGAGCTCATAGGTGTTGTGAAGTATGACTAATGCCCCAATATAAATAAACAAGTAATAAACTGTCATAAACAGTCTCAATATACTCTGAATTCTTTCTTCCAACAGATTTAATTTGTATAGACAATAGTAACACATTTGGATAAAAATTCCAAATTTGATTTCACTTATACTTGTTGATGTTTGTAATGAGAGAGTCTTTCTGCATACGATAAAATTCATGTGTTAATAGATGTCTTAAGGAGCTTGTAAAAAGAGACTGTGGAAACATATAATTACCCTAAATTTTTATCTTTCCTTTGAAAACAAATTTCTCTTAAATTTAGGATTTTTAGACAACTTATGTTTGATCAAATGGAAATTTAATGTACGTAAATAGGCACTGATGTTTGCAAGTAAACGGCATAAAGAGTGGTAAAGTAAGTTATGTGAGGAATGTCTTTTAAGTAGTAAGAAGAAAACATGTTATGGCTTTGTGGGTAATATGTATAAAATAACACTGTGAATATTTGGGAAATACACAAATGAGGAAAAATCGAAGGTTCCAAAGAGTGACAAAACGTAAGAATAAACTGCGGGGGATATATCACTTGGACAGAAACACACTGAGTGAGGTCCCTGTGTGTGTATATGGCACATGGAAATGAAGATAAAGCAGAAAGCAACTGTTACTGGGTTTAGGAGTCAGAGTTTGGAGTTCGGTGCTGACAGAGTAGCTGAAATTCAAGTGGGGGATCCAGGAAAAGAAGGATCCACAGTGTGAGGAGTTACAAAATCTTATAAAGCCACACTTAGGCAGGAACTCAGACAACTCAGCAAAAATAACAACAACAAAAAAATAACCCGGCCAGATGTGGTGGCTCATGTCTGCAATCCCAGCACTTTGAGACGCCCAGGCAGGTGGATTGGTTGAGCCCAGGAGTTGGAGACCAGTCTGGGCAACATGATAAAACCCTGCCTCTACTAAACATACAAAAATTTGCCAGGCGTGGTGGTGTGTGCCTGTAGTCCCAGCTACTCAGGAGGCTGAGGCAGAAAATACAACTGAGCCTGGGAGGTCCAGGCTGCAGTGAGCCATGATGGTGCCATTGCATTTCAGCCTGGTGATATACGAGACCCTGTCTCCAAACAAAACAAAACACTATATATATACACACAGACACATATAATTTATTCACATTTTATATATTATATATATAAATAAATTATTCATGTCCTTTACTCACTTTTTAAACCCCATAAAAAAGTGAGTAAAGGGTATGAATAATTGTTTAAAAGAAGACATAGAAATGCAACAAGCATATGAAAAAATGCACAGCATCACTATCATTAGAGAAATGCAAACTAAAACTAATGAAATGCCATCTTACACCTGTCAGAATGGCTATTGTTAAAAAGTCATAAAATAACAGACATTGGCGAGGATGCAGAGAAAAGGGAATGCTTATATAATGTTGGTGGTAATGTAAATTAGGATAACCTCTGTGAAAAACAGTATGGAGATATCTCAAAGAAGTAAAAATATAACTACTATTTGATCCAGCAATCTCACTACTGAGTGTTACTCAAAGAAAAATAAATCATATCAAAAAGATACCTACACTCATATGTTTATCACAGAAGTATTCATAATAGCAAAGATATGGAATCAACCTAATTGTGGGATAAAGAAAATGTAGTATATAGACACAATGGAATACTATTCAGCCATAAAAAGAATGAAATCATGTCTTTTGCAGCAACATAGATAGAGCTGGAAGCCATTATCTTAAATGAAACAACGCAGAAAGAGAAAATACTGTATGTTCTCACTTATAAGTGGGAACTAAATAATGTGTACACGTGGACACAGAGTGCATAATAGACACTGGAGAATCAGAAGGGTGAGAGAGTGAGAGGCGGGTAAGAGATGAGAAATTACTTAATAGGTATAATGTACATTATTCAGGTGATGGCTATACTAAAAGCCAAGACTTTATATTCATGTTTAAAAAATGCACTTGTAGCCCCTAAATTTATACAAGCTAAAAACAAAAAATAAAACTATCCCTTGGTTGATTCTTGAGTTGTGCATGCATAAGACACGACTCTAAGAAAGTAAGTAGAAAACAACAGCCAGATGGCTGAGAGAAAAGATTTTAGCAGTTGCCCTGAACTAGGGCAATAGAATTTTAAATGCAGGTGCTGCCAAGTGAAAGAGGTTTGGTAAAACCTTAGACTTTCTAATGAAAACCCAGAAGGACCACGCCCTAGAAATAAGGACAATACTCTGGGACTAAAGGGTATACCCTACAACTAGGGCTATACCCTGGAACAAGGACATTTAACAATAAATTAATGCCAAGAGTGTTTGTTATCAGCAGGACCATACTTCAAAAATTATAAGGTATTTTTGTTAGGTGATTTGTTGACTGAAGGGAAATGATATCAGATGGAATTTATGACCCAAGGAAGTAATAAAGAACATTAAAAATAGTAACTAAGTGGAAACATTAAAAAAAGATTACTTTTCTAAGTTTTTCAAAATACAGTTGACAAATGCAAAAATAATAACAATGTATTATACAGCTAATAACATATATAAATAAAATCAACAGCAATAACACACACAAAAAAACTGAAGGGGCAATAGGATTAAACTGTTGTAAGATTCTTGCATTATGTATGAAGTAGTATAATATTAATTCAAGAGAGAATCTGATAAACTGAGGATGCATATGATAATCTGTAGATAAACAATTAAAAAACCAAAGCAAAAAGGTTTAGCTAAGGGCCAATGGGGGAAATAGAATGAGTGAATATAAAAACTTCTCAAATAAATGAAAAGAAGGAAGAATAATGGGCATATTAACAAAGACTAGAGGAAAAACATAGAAAATGGATTATGATTGTAGATTCAAACCAAATAAAAACAATTACATTAAATGTAAATAGCATAAACACTCCAAATAAAAGGGACATATTCTCAAACTAGACAAAAAGACACAATTGTATGTCATTCACAAAAAATGTACTTTAAAGACAAACATGAGTTGAAAGTAAGAGGCAACCTATGCCATGCAAATAGCAACCTAAAGAAAGCTAAGTGTTTCTATTAATATTAAAGACTATTTCAAAATGAGGGGTGTTATGAGATAAAAGGGTTATTTAATAATAAACAGAGGGTCACTTGATCAAGAAGAGATAATATTCTCTAAATGTTTATGTACTGATAGCAGAATTATAAAATATATGAAACAAAATTAACAGAATTAAAGGAGAAATAGGCAAATCTGTAATCAGAGTTGGAGACTGTAATGCTCTTCTCTAGTAATTGATAGAACAAGTAGACAGAAAGTTCGTAAAAATACACAAGGCTGGAACAATCAACTAGACCTAATTGACATTTATAGAGCACTATATCCACCAAGTGCACTATATACATTCTTTTCAAGAACACTTAGAACATTCATCAATGTAAAACAGTCTCAATAGATTTGAAAGGATTAGAATCCTACAGTTTTCTTACCACAATATAATTAATTTAGAAGTCAGTTACAAGGTATACAGTAGAAAATCCCCAAATATTTGCAAATTAAGCAATATACTTCTCAGTCGCCCATTGATAAAAGAAGAAATTGCAAGGAAAGTTAGAAGATATTTTGAACTAAAAAATGATAAAATATAGCCTGGGTGTAGTGGCTCACGCCTGTAATCCCGGCATTTTGGGAGGCCAAGGTGTGTGGATCACCTAAGTTTGAGGGAGTTTGAGACCAGCCTGATCAACATGGAGAAACCTCGTTTCTACTAAAAATACAAAATTAGCCGGGTGTGGTGGCGCATGCCTGTAATCCCAGCTACTCGGGAGGCTGAGTCAGGAGAGTCGCGTGTAGGTTGCGGGTGAGCTGAGATTGTGCCATTGCACTCCAGCCTGGGCAACAAGAGCGAAACTCCATCTCAAAACAAACAAACGAAAAACAACCAAACAACCCCATAAAATTTCACAGAAAAATTCTAGGCTCAGGTTGCTTCTAAGGTGAGTTGAATAGAACATTTAATGAAGAATTAGTTCTAACCTAACACAAAACAGAAAATAGGAGGGCAGTCCGGCCCCATCTGTAGTCATCCACATTGAATCATCAGCATCAGCATCACTTTGGAATTTGTTAGAAATGCAGAGTCTTAAGACAAACTCCAGTCCTAGTGATTCAGGATTTGCATTTTAGCACAGTTCCTGAATTTGTACCTTTTTGTTCAGCAATGCGGTCCTGAAGTGATGAAGTAAACAGAATGATGAAGGGAGGTGGAGAAAATATTTTTTCCAAGTTCTAGGGTTTTTTTTTTTTTAACTAGTTAGTTGTTTTATTTTGTTGAGACTCTAAACTTACCTTAGATTCAGTATTTTATTTGTGAATGAGATTGAGCTAGAACAGTGGTTCTCATATGGGAGCAATTTTGTCCTTCAAGGGATATTTTGGAATATCTGGAGATATTTTTTATTGTTGTACAGAGAGTTGAAACTGGCATTTAGTGGAGAGAGTTCAGAGATGCTCTAAACATCCTAAAATGGACAAGAGAGCTTCCAACCAAGAATTATTTTGTACAAATGTTAATAGTGCCAATATTGAAAAACCATGAACTACAGAATCCTAAGGGTTCTAATAGCTCTGAAATTCTGGGATCCAATTTAACTGAAAAGACATTCACTGAATACTGTGTGAAGACTTATTATGGTCTTACATTTGTGTGCCAGTGGGGAGACACTGTCCCACAGTATGAGCATACACTATCTGGCCCCTAACCATGTATATGACCATTGATCTATGCCAACCAGACAATACATGTTCAGAATTTTGAAAAGAATAGGAGACCTAGGGTCAGCCACTGTCATACTACAAGGAAATCAGTAATGCACTCTCTGACATTAGTAAGAGTAGGCCAAGAACTGTTTATAACTAGCCTTATCACTCAGATGTACTTTCTATTTCATATTATTAATAACAAATTATACAAATTATCCTGTATTTATAAACATGTTGTGCATCACATACAGACTGAAAAAAAAATGATGAAGGGAAAAGAAAAAGTAGATAAATTGGGAGCAAAATGAACATTGCTTATGCATATTGAAATCCATGTCAGTACCGGAAAATAGAACTATTCCATGCCATTGTTTTTGACAATAAGGCAATATTTTATGAAAAAAATCATAGGAGTAGAAATTTTTCCAGGTCATAATTGTGAGTAGTGTTATAGTAAATAGGTGGAACAGAAGCAGACCACCTAACGACTAGTATTTTCAACTCTGCATGCTGTATATCCGAAGGACAGATATTGACCTAAAGTGTTAAGAAAAGTTCAAGGAAAATGCAACTAAGGAATATGATAAAGGATCTGGGAATTATATGTTATGATGAATGAGTAAAAGAATAAAAAAATTTAAATGAAAACTTTAAATAAATACATTTAATGTATATAAATCTATATACATTTTGTAATATGTACATGTCTTTGTATTTTAGGAATGCGATTCTGCATAATCCCACTCGAGATATATTGGTTATGCCATGTAGACGAGGAATTAGATTAATTTTCTACATTGCTTGGAGATCTACTAAGTCAAAGCATAGGGAAGAGACTTCAACTTGTGAAAAATAGTCAAACCAAGTTTCCCTGGACGGAGAGTAAATTTGCCATTGTCAGTTTCCTACATATATTATGTTACTAACAGGCATTGGTTTTATGCTTACTTATATTTATTCTTACAGGAATGAATCAGAAAGACTGAAGAAATTAAAATAGATGATATAGGGCTTAGATAGAGAATTTAAAGTACTGAAGGGCTTTATCACAGGGGAATATCTAAACGATGATTTTAGCAATAGACAATAAAATCGAGGGAAAAGTTTTTGGGTCTGAAATCTGAGTTAGCAGCGCCCAAGGTAAGGGCAGGGAAATTCTACTACAGATCATTATTCGGTGATCACATCTGAGGACAAGCCACTCATTCTGACAACAGGAATAAGAGTACACTTGGAAAAGATGTACACTTGTTTACATTATCTCAGTCTGTAGCCTGATGTTTCCTGAGATGTTTCCTCTTTTATGTCAATACGTTGCAATAAGTAAGCCACATATCCATAATTTCAGATGATCTGTTCTTCCAGAGGAAAAGATTTCAGAGTGCGTGTCAGATTTTTCATCACAGTCTATAAGCTAAACTCTTCCCTTTCATTAGACAGATATTATCAACTCATGGAAGCCTTTCTCCTTCCTTTTATCTTTTATTTTATAATTTAGTCATTTTGAAGAAAACAACACTCATATTTTGACCTCTGGCACTGTCAATTTCCTGGGAATGGCAAGGTCAGGCTTGGAGGAGCAGAGCCTGAAATAGCCTGCATCTGATATATTTAGTGAACCTGTCTTACTCCAATGTTTGTGCTTAAGTGTTACCTTCACAAAGAGTTTTGCCTCTGTGAGTGCTGAAACAGGATGGTTGACTTGGCTGATTGATTTTCTGGCCAATTCAAAAAGTAGTAGAGGGATAAGGAGGAAAGGTTTTACTCCTCAGTAGCTTTGCAGACTGAATCATGGCATTTTCTTAATTTCAAATAGACTGTCTTTAATAAACATGAAAAACCTCTAACTTCTTCCAATATATTTAAAATGACTCAGTAGTGTGCTGAGAAGATAAAATGGAATTCTGAAACCTACGTTTGCACTTTTTCTGTCTGCTAATCCACATAATTTCTGACTGGAGGTACACTTGGAATTTACTTTATTTGGCCTTCTGCTGTTTTATGTGCCACAATCTCCCACAGATACAGGATAATTGGTTTAGCATTTGGGGATCTGACCACAAGATGGCAGAGCTTCTCTGCTCATGTAGAATGTATGAAAGGATCCTTTTGGTTGACTTCTGTGAGTAGGCTGAGGACAGAAGCAGATGCCTCTGTGGACCGTTTAAGAAACCACAGTGCTTTGGAGGAAAGGAAGAGACACTTGATAATATAGCTCTCTGGCTGGAGATTGCAGGTCCCGGTGGGGAGAACAATGAAGACACTTACTGGATCTTTGTTCCTGTTTTTGTGGCTGCAGCTGGACTGTGAGTTGAGAGCTTTTGAGGAGCAGAGTGTTCAGTAAATATTCATTAGAAGTCTGAGGAGGAGACTCATCTGGTCTTTTCCAGAATGCCTGAAGTTACTACAGTGAAAAAAATAAAAAAGCAAACTCTAGAGAATGATGACCTGATGATCTTGTCTGATTTTTCCTTTTGCACAGGTATGAGTAGAGGAGAGGATGTGGAGCAGAGTCTTTTCCTGAGTGTCCGAGAGGGAGACATCTCCGTTATAAACTGCACTTACACGGACAGTTCCTCCACCTACTTATATTGGTATAAGCAAGAACCTGGAGCAGGTCTCCAGTTGCTGACATATATTCTTTCAAATACGGACCTGAAACAAGACCAAAGACTCACGGTTCTATTGAATAAGAAGGATAAACATCTGTCTCTGTGCATCGCAGACACCCAGACTGAGGACTCAGCTATCTACTTCTGTGCAGAGAGTACACATTGCCTCTCAGGCACCTGTATCCTGTACCTAAACCTGCGCCTGGGGCTAAAGCCACACTCTATTTCCTTTATCTTTAAGTCAGGGATTTTGCTGTTTTGTATTTTTAATGTTACAAAACATCCTAAAACGTCAGTTTCAAAATGACTTAATAACTTTCAGAACATTTTGATTAAACTCTTTTTGGGAGTTAATGATTTCTTAGTTGAAATCCTGGTCTTAGGGTTGACTTTATGGCTGCCATAAAGTCATCTGAATGATTTCTCCCTTACCAAGGACATCTTGGTGTCAGAGAATCCTCTCCTTGATGGAGTCTCTTATCTTTTAATAGTATTTGTTAACTTTGTCTAATTATAAATATATTAACTGCATGGTATAGGAAAAAATAGGAAATTGTAAAATAGAAATCAAAATGTCTTATAAGCCTATCACACAGATAATTCATAGCTGACATTTAGTATTCCTTCTTCATTAAAACAAAATGAGGATCGCTCTTCTTGTGGCAGCAGCTGGGGTGAGCGGAGCAGTGGCTCTCTCCTCTCTCTGCCATGGTGTGTGCTCGCCCACTGATATCCGTGTACTCTGAAAAGGGGGAGTCATCTGGCAAAAATGTCACTTTGTCTGCCTTATTCAAGGCTCCTATTCGACCAGGTATTGTGAACTTTGTTCACACCTACTAGTGCAAAAACAACAGACAGCCCCATGCTGTCAGTGAATTAGCAGGTCATCAAATCAGTGTTGAGTCTTGGGGTACTGGCAGAGCTGTGGCTCAAATTCCCAGAGTCCGAGGTGGTGGGACTCACCATTCTGGCCAGGGAGCTTTTGGAAACATGTGTCATGGAGGTCGAATGTTTGCACCAACCAAAACCTGGCGCCGTTGGCATAGGAGAGTGAATACAACCCACAAAACGGTATGCTATCTCTTCTCCCCTGGCCGCCTCAGCCTTACCAACACTGGTCATGTCTAAGGGTCATCGTATTGAGGAAGCTCCTGAACTTCCTTTGGTGGTCGAAGATAAAGTTGAAGGCTACAAGAAGACCAAGGAGGCTATTTTGCTTCTTAAGAAACTTAAAGCCTGGAGTGATATCGAAAAAGTCTATGCCTCTCAGCAAATGAGAGCCGGCAAGGGCAAAACGAGAAACCATCACCATATCCAGGGCAGGGGCCCCTGCGTCATCTATAATGAGGATAATGGTATCATCAAGGCCTTCAGAAACATCCCCGGAATTACGATGCTTAATATAAGCAAACCGAACATTTTGAAACTTGCTCCTGGTGGGCATGTGGGACGTTTCTGCATTTGGACTGAAAGTGCTTTCCGGAAGTTAGATGAATTGTATGGCACTTGGCATAAAGTTGCTTCCCTCAAGAGTAACTACAATCTTCCCATGCACAAGATGATCAACACAGACCTTAGCAGAATCTTAAAAAGCCCAGAGATCCAGAGAGCCCTTCGAGCACCATGCAAGAAGATTCATCGCAGAGTCCTAAAGAACCCACTGAAAAGTCTGAGAATCACGTTGAAGCTAAACCCATAGGCAAAGACCATGCGCCACAACACCATTCTTCGCCAGGCCAGGAATCACAAGCTCCTGGGGAATAAGGCAGTATCCAGCAGCAGCTGCACTGGAAGCCAAATCAAATGAGAAGGGGTTCGTAGGCTAGAAGCCTGTGGTAGGTAAGAAAGGAAAGAAGGCTGTTGTTGGTGGTGTTAAGAAGCAGAAGAAGCCTCTGGTGGGAAAAAAGGCAACAGCTACCAAGAAACCAGCAGCTGAAATGAAGCCGGCAGAAGAGAAACCTACTACAGAGGAAAAGAAACCTGCTGCATAAACTCTGAAATTTGATAATTCCACAAAGGTCAAATCATTCTGAACAGCTTCTTTTGAATAAAGACCTGATCAAAGAGGCAGCAAGGAAAAAATAATTAGGATCACACAGACTTGCATTTTAATTTAATATTATATTCTAACCTGAATGTTTCACATGTCCCCAATCTTATAAAAATGAATTTTTAACGATTTATGAGTGATTTTATAAGTCAGCATTTTATTTCTCCTATAATCGTCCCATGTATTTGTGGTGAAAGACAATGTTTTTCTGAACTCAGGTGTTACCCTTTAAATAGTTTCTTACATGTAGGAAGTCTTAAATTTTCTAGAAATTTATTTTTTCTTCTGTTCTAGAAATAATTTATTTCTTCAATCGCTTGTGCTCTTTTCCTCTTGTTCTTTCTTCCTCCTTGAGGTGCTGAATGTTTTCATTCGTCCCATATTTTTTCCATTTTTCACAGCATTTTAAAGGGAAAGTCATACTTTTCTAACATTGTATGTTAAGGTTTCTTTCAGCACTGATGATATTGGGATTTATTAAACCTTCCAGGAGCAGATAAGGAGGTCAGGGTTGATTTGGAATTTTTTGCCAAGCCAGAAGCCAGGATGTCTTTTGCTAGTAAGAAAGGTACATCGCACATATTGAGACCCCAGTTGGAGAACTTGCTGGAGAGTTCCATAGTTATCCTCTTCTGTGCCTCAATTGCTTTTATATTACCATCTCTTTGTATGACTGTACCATTCTAACAGGGAGAATAGTTTGGTGACCTAAGATCGATGGTTTGGTTCCTTAAAAATGACAATGATGCTATTTGTTATTCTTCTAATGGCATGCAAACAAGCCATAGTTTGTTTTTAAGGTTAAAAATTTTGTTTAAAAACAGATGTTTACTTTCTGAAATGCCTTATAGAGACAGTTGGTATTTAGTTTTTCACTTTGTACTCGTTATCATCATTATCATCCTCCTCCTCCTCATCATCAAAGTGGAAGCCCATTCTTCCTCGTGTAATTCATGATCAGATTACCCTTTATTATTTTACTCTTTGATCTCTTTCTACTCCCCAGGAGCCCTGTCACTGCTTTATAAGTGTTAGTCCAGTTGCTCATTTGCCCCTAGAGCTTCTCAGGTGAGCTTTTATCATGTAGGCAGTAACATACGGGTTGATTAGACTATCCTGCAAGTCTATCTTCTTTATAATATCTTTAAAAAGTTGCTCAGTTTTTAGGGCTATGACTTGTGCCACTCCTTGTATCCAGCACTTGTGTGTATTTCACTGTTTTTAATGTTTTACCAATGGACATTTAAGGAAAGGGGCTAGGTAAAATGCATTGAGTACACAGATCCATCAATATGTTTGAAATAATGCATGTGAAGCACCTAGCATGATCCTGGCATGTACTCATTATTTAATACCGAATGGGTACTGACATATTAGCAGAGTTCATCCTCAATATGGATATAGCTAGCTAAAAACAAACGGAATGTAACTTTCTCTTATTTCTGGCTTTGTGTTTCACTTTTTCTGGTATCGTGATGCACACTAAATTGAACACGTCCAAAACTAGAATATGTCTTTTTGTTTTATTTGTTTACTGCTTTATTTTGAGATGGAGATTTGCTCTGTTTCCCAGGCTGCAGTGTAGTGGTGTCATCTTGGCTCACTGCAACCTCTGCCTCCTCGGTTCAAGCGATTCTCCTGCCTCAGTCTCCTGAGTAGCTGGGATTACAGGTGCCTGCCACCATGCCTTGCTAATTTTGTATTTTTGGTAGAGACAGGGTTTCACCATGTTGGCCAGGCTGGTCTTGAACTCCTGAACTCAAGTGATTCACCTGCTTCAGCTTCCCAAAGTGTTCGGATTACAGGTGTGAGCCACTTCACCTGGCCAATATCTGTCTTTTTAAAAATAAGTTTTTTGATATAGACTTGGCAAGATGGCCAAATAGGAACAGCTCTGGTCTGGAGCCCTTAGCAAGATTGACACAGAAGGCAGGTGATTTCTGCATTTCCAACTGGGGTACCCAGTTCATCTCACTGGGACTGATCAGATAGTGGGTACAGCTCACAGAGGGTGAGTCAAAGCAGCTCAGGGCATTGCCTCACCTGGGAAGTGGAAGGGGTCGGGGAATTCCCTTCCCTAGCCAAGACAGACGTGAGGGACTGTGCCGTGAGGAACGGTGCACTGAAGCCCAGATACTGTGCTTTTCCCACGGTCTTCACAACCCACAGACCAGGAGCTTCCCTCCGGTGCCTATGCCACCAGAGCCTGGGTTTCAAGCACAAAACTGGGTGGCTGTTTGGGCAGATACTGAGCTAGCTGCAGATTTTTTTTTCATACCCCAGTGGTGCCTGAAATGCCAGCAAGGCAGAACCATTCACTCCCCTGGAAAGGGGGCTGAAACCAGGGAGCCAAGAGGTCTGGCTTAGCAGGTCCCACCCCCACAGAGCCCAACAAGCTAAGATTCACTGGCTTGAAATTCTTGCTGCAAGCACAGCAGTCTGAGGTCAATCTGGGACACTTGAGCTTGGTGGGGAGAGGGGCATCTGCCATTGCTGAGGCTTGAATAGGCTGTTTTAGCCTCACAGTGTAAACAAAGCCGCTGGGAAGTTTAAACTGGGCAGAGCCCTCCACAGCCCAGCAAGGCTGCTGTGGCCAGACTGCCTCTCTAGATTCCTTCTCTCTGGGCAGAGCATCTCTGAAAAAAAAGCAGCAGCCCCAGTCAGGGTCTTACAGATAAAACCCCCATCTCCCTGGGACAGAGCACATGGGGAAGGGGTGGATGTGTGGGCAGCGTCAGCAGACTTAAATGTCCCTGCCTGATAGCTCTGAAGAGAGCAGTTGATCTCCCAGCACAGCGTTCGAACTCTGCTAAGGGTCAGACTGTCTCCTCAAGTGGGTCCCTGAACCTCGTGTCTCCTGACTGGGAGACACCTCCCAGTAGGGGCCAACAGACACCTCATACAGCTCTGGCTGGCATATGATGGGTGCTCCTCTGGGACGAAGCTTCCAGAGGAAGGAACAGGCAGCAATCTTTGCTGTTCTGCAGCCTCTGCTGGTGACACCCAGACAAACAGGGTCTGGCATGGACCTCCAGCAAACTCCAGCAGACCTGGAGCAGAGAAGCCTGACTGTCAGAAGGAAAACTAATGAACAGAAGGGAATAGCATCAACATCAACAAAAATGACGTCCACTCAGAGACCCCCATGTGAAGGTCATCAATATCAAAGACCAAAGGTAAATAAATCCATGAAGATGGAGAGAAACCAGCACAAACTGTCTGAAATTAAAAAAACCAGAACACCTCTTCTCCTCGAAAGGATCACAACTCCTTGCCAGTAAGGCAACAAAACTCAACAGAGAATGAGTTTTACGAATTGACAGAAGTAGGCTTCAGAAGGTGGGTAATAACAAACTCCTCTGAGCTAAAGGGATACGTTATAACCCAATGCAAGGAAGCTAAGAACCTGGAAAACAGGTTAGGTGAATTGCTAAATAGAATAACCAGTTTAGAGAAGAACAAAATGACCCGATGGAGCTGAAAAACACAGAACGAGAACTTTGTGAAGCATACACAAGTATCAACAGCCAAATCAATCAAGCAGAAGAAAGGATATCAGAGATTGAAGATCAACCTAATGAAATAAAGTGAGAAGACAAAATTAGAGAAAAAAGAATGAAAAGGAACAAACAAAGCCTCCAAGAAATATGGGACTATGTGAAAAGACCAAATCTACGTTTGATTGGAGTACCTGAAAGTGACAGGAAGAATGGAACCAAGTTGGAAAACTCTTCAGGATATTATCTAGGAGAACTTCCACAACCCAGCAAGACAGGCCAACATTCAAATTAAGGAAATACTGAGAACACCACAAAGATCCTCCTCGAGAAGAGCAACCCCAAGACACATAATCATGAGATTCACCAAGGTTGAAATGATGGAAAAAATATTAAGGGCAGCCAGAGAGAAAGTTCGGGTTACCCACAAAGGGAAGCCCATCAGACTAACTGCAGACCTTTCTGCAGAAACCCTACAAGCCAGAAAAGAGTGGGGTCCAATATTCAACATTCTTAAAGAAAAGAATTTTCAACCCAGAATCTCATATCCAGCCAAACTAATCTTTATAAATGAAGGAGAAATAAAATCCTTTACAGAAAAGCAAATTCTGAGAGATTTTGTTACCATCAGGCCTGCCTTACAAGAGTTCCTGAAGGAAGCAATAAACATGGAAAGGAACAACTGATACTAGCCACTGCAAAAACATGCCAAATGGTAAAGACCATCGACACTATGAAGAAACTCCATCAATTAATGGGCAAAATAACCAGCTAACATCATAATGACAGGATCAAATTCAAACATATCAATATTAGCCTTAAATGTAAATGGGCTAAATTCCTCAATTAACAGACACAGACTGGCAAATTGGATAAAGAGTCAAGACCCATTGGTGCACTGTATTCAGAAGACCCATCTCACGTGCAAAGATGCACATAGACTCAAAATAAAGGGATGGAGGAATATTTACCAAGCAAATGGAAAGCAAAAAAAAAAAAAAAAAAAAAAGGGTTACAATCCTAGTCTCTGATATAACAGACTTTAAGCCAATAAAGATCAAAAGAGGTAAAGAAGGCCACTACATGATGGTAAAGGGATCAATGCAACAAGAAGAGCTAACTATCTTAAATATATATGCACCCAATACAGGAGCACCCAGATTCATAAAACAAGTTCTTAGAGACCTAAAAGGAGGCAATTTTCCTCAGGGATATTGGCCTGAAATTCTCTTTTTTGTTGTGTCTCTACCAGGATTTTGTATCAGGAAGATGCTAGACTCATAAAATAGGTAGGGAGGAGTCCCTCTTTTTCTATTGATTGAGATAGTTTCGGAAGACATGGTACCATCCCTTTTTGTACCTCTGGTGGAATTTGGCTGTGAATACATCTGGTCCTGGACTTTTTTTGGTTGGTATTTCTCCTAATGCTATCCCTCCCCTAGAGCCCCAGCCCCCAAAAGGCCCCAGTGTGTGATGTTCCCCGCCCTGTGTCCATGTGTTCTTGTTGTTCAGCTCCCACCTATGAGTGAGAACATGCAGTGTTTACTTTTCTTTCCTTTTTTGGTTGGTAGGCTATCAATTATTGCCTCAATTTCAGAACCTCTTATTGGTCTATTCAGAGATTCAATACCTAATGTAAATGACAAGTTGATGGGTACAGCAAACCAACATGGCACAAATATACCTATGTAACAAACCTGCATGTTGTGCACATGTACCCTAGAACTTAAAGTGTAATAAAAAAAAAAGACCAGAAATTTAAAAAAAGAGAGAGAAATACTTCTATTTGTATGCAGTGCTTGGAAAAAAAAACTTTTAGGAAATTATAGCAATAGCAAATTGAAAAGAGATAATTTGGAAAAAATGCAGTGAAACATACCTCTCTGGTGGGAGAGTTAACTTGTAAGCCATTTTAGAAAGTAATTTAAAAACATGACAATAATCTAAAAAATATTCATTTTCTTCATTGTAATAATTTTCTGTAGAGAATCTGTTTTTAGGAAAACTCTAAATGCATATAATAATTATTTACAAAAGTATTTGGAAAGTTATGTATACTACCCCAAAATAGAAAACCAAAATGTCTCATCTTTAAGGGAAAGGCTTAATGACCCTCATGGAATATTATGCAGCAAATAAGTGGTGTTTATGAATATAATCTATAATGATCATTGAATAGTAATAATTAGAAAGAATCAAGATATCATTGCCACTTAGCAAAAATCTGAACAGTGCAAATGTTGGGGAAAAAACCCACTGAGATATTGAAAATGCATATCTTTGCTTGGTAAGCTAAGTAGTGATTTTCTCTTTTCATTCTATTTTTATAAATTTTCCAAAATATGCCTTAGTTGATTAAAAGTCTTTCCAACCCACCATTTTCTGTAAATTTTTAAAAATTCCTCTTAGCTTTGAAGTTCAAGGACCCAGGTTCAGTCACTTATACTTCACTGTGAGAAAGCAGCAATAACCTCCTGACTGGTTTTGCAGCCACTATTGGATTCCTTTTCTTATATTAATAGTTCACATTTATCCAGTTCTTGCTGTGTCTGATGCATTATATAAAGCATTTTATATACATTAGCCAATGCATTCTAGTGATATCCCCACTTTACAGATAAGGAAATTCATACTTAGAGACATTAAGTAGCTTGCTCAAGCTCACTCAGAGATTAAATGGAAGAGTTTCAAAGCCAGATTTCTTTGAGGCTGGAACACAAACTCTTAACTATCTTTCACAATGTCTATCAACATACTTCTCCAAATTATTCTTGTGGATAAGCAGCCTAATTAACAGAATGTTAATAGACTAGAATGTCCAGTATATGGACTTCCATTTTCATAATATTACCTCCTCAAAAGCCTCAAAAGTTCCTTGTTTGCTAATAAATAACCTACAAATGAATCCTGGCACTCTAAATCTTTTGTTTTCTAGTCCTGACTTCTCCTTCCAACTTGATTTCCTGCTACACTCTAGCTCACTCTCTCTTTCTTCTATCCGTTCATCCATCTGTTCAGCTGTCATTGATCTCTCCAAGGAATCGCATAAATGTATTTGAGGAAGTGACTACAATACATCCATCTGGCATTAAAAAGCAGAAAAGAAAGAATTTCTGATATAGATAGTCAGAGGGCTGTTGTATTTTCAAAATAATTTTAAACACTCCTTCAGAGGGCATTCTAGGGGGAAAAAAACCCTTCAGTTGTTTGAGTTCTCTCTGAATTTAAACTGAATGTCTACTTATTATAGTCCAACAAGATAAAGAAAAAAGGCCTTTTGAAGTCAAAGCAATACTTTCTTTTACCTGTGGGAAGGCCCACTCCCTAGATCAGGGAAAGTTTCCTAGATTTCAGACATACATTTCCTGTGTTTTACATTGTCTAGAGCACATGACATCTGCAACTGTGGCAGGAATGACAGAGTAGTTCACTTGGGCAATGAAATGGAGAACTTGGAAAACTTGATCATTTGACCTGTATCCAGAATTAATATTGCCAATTCCATGTTATGCAGTGAGACTCAATCAGCATTCTTCTGGACTTGTTACTTACAAGTGTGGTCTGAGAACCAGCTGTATCAGCATTACCAGTAAATTTGTTAAAAGTATGGAATATCCAGCCCCACCTCAGACCTAATGAAACAGAATCCACATCTTAACAAAATCGCCAGGTAATTTGCATACGTATTAAGTTTTAGAAGCCCTGACCTGGAGCACGTTCCATTAACGTTCCATTATTATAACCTTCTGAACACAAGAGGGCAGTATTTCCTATCCCCTCAAAGCCTTTCTCAGATTTGAAATGAAGTTCACTGTGTAGCTGGATTAGGCCAGTATGTGTAAGGGGCTGAACAGGCTTGTCATTGATTGGCTGGATAGGAAGGCCAGAACTTCCTTTTAGGGATAGAAGAACCCCAGTAAAACCTACCAAACTGAACAGAATGGCTTTTTGGCTGAGAAGGCTGGGTCTACATTTCAGGCCACATTTGGGGAGACGAATGGAGCCATTCCTGGGAGGTGTTTTGCTGATTTTGTGGCTTCAAGTGGATTGTGAGTTGGAAATTTCCTGATGATGGGGACAGAGAGATCCAGGGCTGCAGTGCACAGAATGAAGGGGAAGGGCTAGGATCCATTCTTTCTCATCTTTGGTTATATCTGGGATTGTGGGAAGAAAATAGACTCAGGAGTGTCAGTATAGTGACTAACCCTCCTACTTTTGGTGTTGTGTTTCTGCCTAGGGGTGAAGAGCCAAAAGATAGAACAGAATTCCGAGGCCCTGAACATTCAGGAGGGCAAAACGGCCACCCTGACCTGCAACTACACAAACTATTCTCCATCATACTTACAGTGGTACCGACAAGATCCAGGAAGAGGCCCTGTTTTCTTGCTACTCATACGTGAAAATGAGAAAGAAAAATGGAAAGAAAGACTGAAGGTCACCTTTGATACCACTCTTAAACAGAGTTTGTTTCATATCACAGCCTCCCAGCCTGCAGACTCAGCTACCTACCTCTGTGCTCTAGACACACAGTGGTGCCCTGGCTGCTGCTTCCTGCACCCAAACTCTGCTCACTCTTACAATCAGAGCTCATGGCTGTGCTGTCTCTTAAAGGCTGATCACGGCTCCTGACAGAATGGGGGGCGTTACTGGAAAGGGCATTTTTCAAAACAAACAAATGCTCTGGAGAATTCCTCAGAGAAAGGAGGGAGGATTTGCTTTTAAAAAATACATTAATTTTGCTTAGTTTTTGTGACTAGCCTGGAACAGCGTGATACATTTATGGGGTTAAACACATTACATTTAAGCATTAAAACATGAATTCTTCTAGATGAAAAAAAATCCAAACATTTTTGAGACCCTTCCCAAACTGAACACTGAATAATGATGATGATGATAACGATAAAAAACTTGACCTTTTAAAAAATTGCTCATCTTATGAATGGATAACCATGCTATATTGGGAAACATGTCATAAGTCATGGCATTGCAGAGATAAATTTAGAGCCCTTGTTTACTGTGTATGTGGTATCAGTGAGTAGGTCAATATACAAGTCTTTTTTTGGTTTGTTTTTTAAGAGACAGGGTCATGCTCTGTCACCCAGGCTGGAGGCTGGAGTGCAATAGCACAGTCATTGCTCACTGCAGCCCACAACTCCTGGGCTTAAGTGATCCTCCTGCCTCAGTCTCCTGAATAGCTGGAATTACAAGCACACACCACCATGCCTGCGTTGTACAACTCTTTTAAGAAAGAGAACTTACACCTTCTCATGTTAGGCATGGGTTCTGAGTTGAGGACTTCTCCGTTATTATTGCCTGCATTGCCATTTCTATCAATTTCTGTCATCCATGTATTACCTTGTTTCTTGATCTGTTTTTAGATTATTGCCAAGAGAGATAGATCCCATAGGTCATGACATGTTCAGTTACTAACATGGCAGAATCTATGGGTTTTGACTAACTCTGTTTGAGTCTAGGGCTGATATTTCTGTCTACTCTGGGCCACATCAGTCACTGTCAAAATGATATGATCATGAAGTTGTTTGTGTCTGAGTATAGGAAGAGGTGCAGAGAGAATATATGTAGGATAATAGGGGAAGAAAACCATACACCTAGAAAGATAGAATGTGAGGACAAGAAGTCCCTTCTTTTAATCACCATTAATAAAATAGAGGCAGCTAGGAATAAGAAAATCATGGGCTCTGAGTCACTGGCATCTGGGATTTGATAGTCAGAGAGAAGGAGAATTCAATGCAGAGATTGTTAACCATAGTTGGACATCTTGAAGGTTCATAAACTCCCTGAAATTGAGAAGAGATGGAATATTATTATCATATAATTATTGTTTGGGAGGAGTTTTCCTCCCATTTCTGGCAATGAACCAGAAAAGTTTCAGATAATTTGAATATGGATGAGAGTTATGTCAGAACAGGGGGCTGAGAGAAGGATGAGGGATTGTTCAACAGCTCAGGACCAGAGATGAGGACAGACCTAAGAAATGATTAAATGTAAGAGAATTTAGAATGGAGTAAATAATTTTCTCTCACAGGAGTTGGAATGCCTTTCCCTTTGTAATATATGGGGGGTATAAATTACAATTGACAGTACAGCACTCAGAAATATGGGCATGGGAGTGCAACATGTCGGTAGAAAATCCTGACCCAGTCAATGACTGGGCTGTGTTGTCTTGGGGAAGTGTTTCTAGATCTCTGAGTACCAAATTCCTCTTCTGTGAAATGCTAGTAATAGAAGTACCTCATAGGATTATTGTTAAGAATATATAAAATTATAAAAATATATATAATGCAACTACTGTGGTGGTGGCAGGTACACCAGTGCACTAGAAATTCAACAGACACTTGTTTATAAATGGTTCCTTCATTTCTTTCAGGAAGTTAAAACTCACATTTTCTGCTCTGAGCATTAAATATCTTTTTTTCATGTTCTATTTCAATATTCTTTTTACTAATCACCTCAAAATCAATTTCAAGTAAGTTGGTATGTAAATGTGTAAATGATCTGTATTTCACAAACTAGAGACATTAACAAATATTACTGAGTGCCTGCTATGTGCCAGACACTGTTATATACAACAGGGATGCATCAATAAATAAAATAGACAAAAGATTTTGCTCTCCTGGAGCTTATATTTTATTGAAAAAACAGAGTGAACAAAAAATGTGATAAATAATATAGTATGTTAGAAGACAGTTAGTACTATGGGAAAAGTAGACTAGGGTAATGGAGATGGGAAATGTGGAGGTGGAGCTGTCTCCAGTTGGAATTTTAAATGTGGGGAGGGAGTCATGGTAGTTCTTATTGAATAAGTATGTGAAGGAAGTCGGGGAGGAAGTAATGCAGTTATCTAGGAGAGCATAAACCACCTTGGCACAATTATGACGGTAAGAGAAATCTGACTCCATCTTGCTTCTAACCTCCAAGCTGTCCTGTTCATTCCTGGGTGTAGGCCAAGCTGACTTTGGGGAGAAATTTAGTTTATAGTTTAACCTTAAAGCGAAGATGATAATGGCCCTTCCCCAAACAACCCCTTCCTTGGTTGGGGGACCAAAACCGCCTTTGTAAAACTAACAAATTAGCCGTAAGATTAGAAATTATGACTCAGGAGTTACGCAGACAGAGGTCACAACATTAGTAACCTCCCCACTTGCTCCTATAGATATCAACTCTATCACAGGACCTAAGATTAGTGTTCAAGGTATTTTTCAGACTCTAAATCCTGCTGGACCAGCTGGTGCCACCTGGACTGGTAAACTGGCTCAACTGGTTTTGTGATCCCATCCAGGAACTGACTCAGTACAAGAAGATATCTTCGACTCCCTGTGATGTCATCCCCAACCCAACCAATCAGCGTTTGTCAATCCCTAGCCCCCTGCCCACCAAATTATCCTTAAAAATCCAAATTTTTGGGTCTCCAAATTTTTGAGTGCTGTGGGTGGGGGTCTGGATTCTTGATTTTGGGCTTTGAGTGTAATCCTGATGACTTTTGGTTTGGTAAAAAAATCTTAGTTTAGAGCCAGCTCTTTTACATGGTTTAATAAAATAATCTATGCATTAGTAATAATTGTTATTAATTATTTATATATTATTAATGCCTAGATTAATATTAGTGTACTTCTCTGTATGGAAAAGAAGTCTGATCTCTTTAGGGTACTGTTTTAACTCAACCATGGGTCCTTGTTACTGGAAAGATTTCTTTCTTTTCTTTGATACACCATAATTTTTTCATTGTTTTCATAAGCACCATTGCAGAGGAAACAGATATTTTTGTTTTTTAGGAAAGCTGATCCAAAATTTAGAGATTATGAGTTTATTGGAGGTCTCTGATTAAAATATGATTACCATACAAAATTTTTTTAAGGCAAAACAATCTTTCATTTTATTTGTTTGCACAGGTGACACCATTGTGCACATGGAATCACAATGATTTATGAAAATTCTGGCATGTCTTGTCAGTTGTTCCAACTGAAAAATATCCTATGCATGGAAATCTGCTTCTACCTCAGAGTCTAAAACTTAAGCTAAGAATCTTGAGCATGCTGTGGTAAAATAGAAAGAATAACTACATTTAAGTAAATATCGAGCAACTGTTTGCTTTCCTTATTTTCCTCCCGACTCTTCTGGTTTTAATAAATAAGATTTTCTAGTCATTTAAATTGAACTATTTAGTTGATTTAAGTTGAACCAACCCAAGAAACAGGAAATTAGTTAAGTCACCACTTGAGCAAAAGAGAAAGACGAGAATTAAGTTAGATTGACAAGTGTGAGAAGAAAAAAGAGAAATAAAAATTCTATTGATCGTTTTAACCTCCTAAAATATCTCCTGTTTGTCTGTTTTCCACTGTCACCACCACCTGGAGGAATGCAGTAGCCTCCTAATTGTTATGTTTGTATCTACTTTAGCGTTTGCATTTCTGATCTATTTAATACGTTAGCTTGCCAAGATACTTAAAATAATGTGAATTTAATCTTATCATTTCCCTGCTTAAAAGACTCTTAAGCCTTCCTATTATGTTTAACAAAGACCGAAATCCTTACCAACACCCCTCTATGGTTTGCTCCCTATTTCTTCTCTTGTTAATTTTCACGGCAATGCCCTTTTCATTCTTTTTTGCTTCCATCCCATAGGTCAGTTTTTATTTCCTTGAAAGTGCCAGATATTCCTTCCCTTGGAGTCTTCCAAGATACCATTTTCCCTGCCTGGAATTTTCCCTCTTTCTTTCCCTGAGATCCCAATTCAATTGTCACTTGGAGAAACCTTCTTTGACACTTCACCCAGTTTTCAAGTAGATAAAATTTCTTTATGTAAGTTCTCAAAACACCTTCCTATTAGTTATTATTAGATGAGTTTGTGTTCCATGAAAGCAGGAGCTATGTTTATTGTCATCTCAGCATTCTATTACCAGAAAACTATGACCTATGGCTCCTCTAGACAATGGAGTCACTGTGTCTAAAACTAATACTAAGATAAAGATGGTGGAAGGTCAGGAATGTTCTTTTTATAAATAAGGACCTGTTTTTGGTCTCCACCATTGGACTTTTCCAATTTTGTTTTCATAGCTCTTCATATAGCCAGGCTGTACTACTTTTTGAGGAGACGGTTACCAAGTCTAATGAGCTCCCCTGTGAAATAGGTTTCTTTCCCTGTATTCTAAGCTGGTCTTCCTAAAGTTCTGTCGGGAAGCTGTGTCTAACTATCACGAAATTTGATGAGCCTGGTCCATCCTGTACTTCTCATGATTTTACAGGTTCCTGTCCCAGCTGGTCTGTCTTTTTTATTATAGATGTGAGTGTCTTGATGTAGAAATCTCTCTTCTCTGCTGTATGCTTCCTATCCAGCAACTTTTATTTTTATTAACTGGATTGTATCTCATCATGTTGTTGTTTTCTAAATCTGTCAGGAGATGAGACATTCTGCTTCAGTTGGGTGTTGTGTATTCTGTATTGTAATACAATAAAAAAGTATGAAACTTTATTATAGTATATAATGTTATTCTAGACTACATGCATCTATCAACAAATAATTGTTGGGCATAGTCTGTGCACCAGGCATCTCACTACATGCTGTGTAAAATACAGCTCCTGCCTTGAAACCCTTACTGGTCGCACATCAGAAACTCTTCTTGCTCCTAAAATGACAAATCAAATAAATAAAAATAAAACAAACCTCTTTTTTTGTATTTCTGTCTTCACGTTGCTATGTATTTGTTTCAAAGAATGAAAATTGGTTTCTATCTGAAACTAGGAATTATTAACATTTGTTTAGTACTAACTACATGTCAAGTATGGGGTTACAATTTTTACAAAGCATTGTTACTTAATTTTCACAGCAATATCTGAGAAGATTTCTTTATTATGATGATGAAACTATTACTGGCACTATATAAAATATTCATAATGAGGGCCACTGACATAGCCAGCACAAAAGTTAGATTTGAACCATGTCCACCAGATGCCCAATGCCAGTATTTAAGCACTATTTACTGCTACTAGCCTAGAGATCTCTGTTTTCTGATGGTGCAGCTTGGTCATGTATCATTCCTATATTAAGGTATTCATTTGAGGAAAAGAAACAAAATGGAAGCTTAATAGTAAGTAAGCAAATAATTCACAGCTGCTAGTACCTCAGCACATTGAAGCCAGTCAATCAGTGAAAATATTCTTTGATATTGAGTTATATAACTACTGAAGATTCCTGCGTAAACAGATGTTGCCGTGTAGGCACTCCAGCCATAGCCTGGATTTTAGCAGACCATGGAGATACCTGCAACAATAGATCATGGAGACACCTGTTATGTATTTGATAGGCATATTTTCCAAATTAGAAAATGGAACATATGATGTGATAATTGTAAGTAAACACAATAGACATATGCAGGTCTCTATCTACAGGTAGGTCTTTCCCAGCATGTATTTGTATTTTTAACAAACAATGTTTTGTTGCCACTGCTTGGCATCAATATAAGCAACTGGGCAGATGTTGGCAGTGAGGGAGAGAAGGGTAAGTTTATCAGATTCTTCTTAGTTGGTTATTAGAAATGAATGCACTAGTCTGAGCAGCTTTACTTTCTTATCATAAGCTGAAAAATTTTCACCTTAGGAACTGACTAGAGAATCTACAACATTCAGAAGCCTGAAGGTACATAACTATTAGTTCTCGGGCAGTCTTCAAAACCCATCATAAATAGCACTTGTCATAAAATCCTCCCATACATTATAATGTGCAGTAGCTGAATATAGTTACCGGTTGAATTATTGATCTTGCTAAAAATTAAATTTTACCTATGTGTATTTCCAAGTGTCATTGTTACTCAAATAAGGAAGAGTTAATAAAAAAAGTTTTGGCAAATGGCACTCAAACAATTCAGTATACTTACGTATAGAAAAATAAACCATTACCTTTATCTCACATTGTACACCAAAATAAAGTAAAAATGGGTTATAGATCTAAAGGTAAAGGAAAAGCTGTAGACTTAGGAGAAAACATTAGAGAAGTTCTTCACAACTTTTGGGTAATGAAAATTTCATAGATAGGACATCGAAATCATAAACCATAATAAGGAAAAAATCATGTCTCGGACTTTATCAAAATTAAAAACTTCTGCTCTTTCATTAATGAAATGAAAAGACAAGCTTTAGACTGGGAGAAATATTCTCATATTCTTGATGCCTATATCTGACAAAAGACTTGTTTTCAGAATATGTAAAGAAGTCCTACACCTTAATAATAAAAAGAAAAAAAGATACAACTGGTCAAAAGATCTGAATAAACACTTCACAAAAGAAGATATGTATGTGGCAAATGAGTACATGAAAAGATGCTCACATCACTGGTCATCAGGCGAATGTAAATTAAAAACATGACATACACTACATACTCACCAAAATGGTGAAAATTAAAAAGACTAATAATTCTAAGTATTGGCTAGGATGTGGGGTAACTGGAACTCTCATACTTCTCTGTGATGGTTGGGGGACACAGCAGTGTATTTCTCTGCAGTTATTGAAGCCACTGAGAGAGAAATGATGAAGATGGGTTGGGGAGAGGCATGTCCAACCCCAGGACTCTGCTTGAAATGCCCAACTGCTTCTGGAGCCAACAGGAAAATCACTACACAGACAAGAAGTGGCTAGGGTTGTGGCAACACAGATGTGGAGGTTGTAGAGAAAACATTCATTGTAAGAAAAACACCTCCTGTCTGAGCCCAGAGAGCACACCTAGAATTATCATTTACCAGAAACATCTTCACCTGTGAATCTTGGCTTGAAGGCGAGTGCAAAATCACTATCAATTAACAATTAAGGTTAACAATTACAACAATTGGCTGTGTGTTAATTAAATTGAACTGGCTAATGAGACTCAGAAATACGTGTCTGAAAATAAGTAAAATAGCTGTGAATTGTTGGATGTTCAAATTCACTCATTCAACAAATATTTTGAGTATTTACCATGTTCCAGAAATTGTTCTAAATATTAAATGTCTGCAATAATGCATCTCTTTGTTTCTTAAAAATAAATACTGTTTCACAAATAATTTGGTTATAGGCCAGTGTGTTAAGTCACAGGACTTTCCCCCATGGAGACCTAAATCTCTGCATTTGTGTCAGAACAATACATTCCAAATGATCTAATTCCCTGGAGTAAGCAGATGACTTGTGTTAATGGCTTGTGATGGTGACCCCATCTATCAGAGGTGTTTGAACCAGAGCAACTCTATCTTGAATGGGGGCTAGGTAAAATGAGGCTGAGACTTACTGGGCTGCGTTCTCAGACAGTTAGGCATTCTAAGGATGAGATAGGAGGTCAGTACAAGAGACAGGTCATAAAGACCTTGCTGATAAAACAGTTTGAAATAAAGAAGATGGCCAAAACCCACCAAAACCAAGACAAATGGTCACACAAGAGTGACCTCTGGTAGTCCTCACTGCTGCACTCACACCGGACCATGACAGGTAACAAATGCCACGGCAACATCAGGAAGTTACCCTATATGGTCTAAAAGGGAAGGCATGAACAATCCACCCCTTGTTTAGCATACACTCAAGAAATAACCATAAAAATGGGCAACCAGCAGTCCTCAGGGCTGCTCTGTCTATGGAGTAGCCATTCTTTTATTTCTTTACTTACTTAATAAACTTGCTTTCACTTTATTCTATGGACTCACCCTGAATTATTTCTTGTGCAAGATCCAGGAACCCTGTCTTAGGGGTCTGAATTGGGACCCCTTTCTGGTTGCACATTTGCACTAAAATCCAAGTGTGCATCAGGTTAGAATTAGGATTAGAATAGGTGGGTTATGTTGTATGCAGAGTTTAAATTTTACTAAAGACTCCCAAACTTGTGTGTGTGTGTGTGTGTGTGTGTGACTAAGTCTGGCTCTGTCGCTCAGGCTAGAGTGCAGGTGCAGTGGGGCGATCTCAGCTCACTGCAAGCTCCGCCTCCTGGGTTTACGCCATTCTCCAGTCTCAGCCTCCCGAGTAGCTGGGACTATAGGCGCCACCACACCAGGCTAATTACTTTGTATTTTTTAGTAGAGACGGGGTTTCACCATGTTAGCCAGCATGGTCTCGATCTCCTGACCTCCTGATCCGCCCACCTCGGCCTCCCAAAGTGCTGGGATTACAGGTGTGAACCACCGCGCCTGGCCCCCAAACTGGTTTCTGAAGTGTTATAACTTGGTGATTTGACTCTCAAGAGTGGTTTCTGAGAGTCCCTGTTTCACCACTTCCTTGACAGCCTTGGTATTTTCAAACTTAAATTTTGTTTGTCAACCTGATGAGTGCAAATGCTTTAATTTGCATTTATTTGATTACTAGTGAGGGGTATCATCTTTTTATATACTTATTAGTCAAATGAGTTCCTTCTTTTCTGAATTCCCTGTTCTTCAATGGAGCTTTCACTATTTTCTACGTGATTTGTGGGCATTTATTACAGGTTCTTAAAAATAATCTAGTGTAACCTGTCTCGATAAACGTCTTCTATACATGGCTTGCTTCTTTGTGTTACCTATGGTTATTTTGTGTGCAGATAGTCAAAATTTTAATGTAGTCAAATTACTAATCTTTTCTTTTATAGTTTAGTATTAGTATCAAAGACAACAATCTTTCTTACTAGGAGGCCTTAATACAGTGTTTTCCAATGTTTTCTTCAATTATTTTAAATTTAATTTTTCTCATTTGGGTATAGTAACATTTTTGAACAAAGCTTGAGGAAAAGATATATTTTATCTCTACTCACTCCAATAAATAATACTAGGTTTTCAACAGTTTAATCTTTCTACCATATTGGTTCTTGCATCTGTTTTCCAGCTAATTATCTTCCATTACTGAAGCAATATCTTCCTGAGAACTTTACCTAATAATCCATGAATTATGAGTTTTTCCAGTTTGACTGCTGGGAAAAGGCAGGATTCCTGTTCCCATGTGAGCACCAAGTGGGCAGTGCTCCTTCTAATCCTCTTGGACGTTTTTTTCCGCTGGTCTCAGGTAGTTGTCTCCCATGCATGTGCTGGCCAGTATTCTGCTGGGTACTCAAGGGAGACCCTATGCAGATCTCTTCTGTTCTCTGTGCATCTCTTCCCCATTGGGTGCCCTGTGAATTCTATCTGCCTTGATCTCCCAGATCTGAACTCTTTTTCAACCCATAGAACTGAAAAAGAAGTTAACCCGAGCCCCTTCCCCATTTATTATGAAAGACGGGATTTTTTCATAGAAACCTTTAAAAGCGAATGTTAAATTAGCATTTTAAAAGTTACATTTTAGGCAAATTTGTTTATTTGGAAATTTGCTGTCTCTCAAAGGCTCATCACGACTCCTGACAGAATGGGGAGCGTTACTGGAATAGCCAATAAACACATGGAAATTTGTTCTATGTCTTAAGTCACAAAAGAAATGTAAATTAAAACCATGATGAAATATTACTTTATACCTATGGCTAAAATTAAAAAGACTGACAACACCAAACCCTGGGTTTCCAATGGCCTTGCTTTCCTGAACAGGCGTAAACAGTCCACAGCTGGGGAAGTCTACAGGCCCTGAATATTCAGGAGGATTAGCCATTGCCATAAATTGAAATGAGCATGATTCTGGGATCATGTTAAAAGTATAAATTAATGTAGGTTAAAATATATGAATTAACTTAGGATAAAATGATGGCAGTATTATGGCAAGTCTTCCTATCCAAAAGTGTGGTAGGTTTTTCATTCTTTTGTGATCTCCAGGACAGTTGCAATATATCCAGAATATAGAAAGAAAGACTACAACTTTATAGTAACAATAAAAAATATGCAAAAGAATACACATTTTACAAGGAAGACAAAGGAACAGTCAAAAACATATGGAAGTTTGTTCTATGTCTTAAGTCATAAAAGAAATGTGGCCGGGCACGGTGGCTCATGCCTGTAATCCCAGCACTTTGGGAGGCCGAGGCAGGCAGATCATGAGGTCAAGAGATTGAGACCATCTTGGCCAACATGGTGAAACCCTGTCTCTACTAAAAATACAAAAATTAGCTAGGTGTGGTGGTGTGCACCTGTAGTCCCAGCAACTCAGGAGGCTGAGGCAGGAGAATCACTTGAACCTGGGAGGTGGAGGTTGCAGTGAGCCGAGATCGTGCCACTGCACTCCAGCCTAGTGATAGACTGAGACTCCATCTCAAAAAAAAAAAAAAAAAATTAAATTAAATGAGATATCACTTCATACCCATGGCTAAAATTAAAAAGACTGACAACACCATATCTTGGTGAGAATGTAGAGTCCCTAGAACATGCATTACTTATATAGGTTTAAATGGATACAGCCACATTGGAAAATGCTCACCCTATGATCCAGCAAGTATCCTTTGAAATACTTATTTACCCAAGAGAAATGTAAAAAAAAAAATCCACTTTCCTGTACAGGAAAGTTTATAGAAGCTTTATTCATAATAGTCCCAAGTTGGAAACAACTCGAATGTCCATCAATAAGAAAATGGAACACCAAATTACAATTTATTCATACTCAGCAGTAAAAGATAGACTATTGACATATACCACATTGTAAAAGAATTTAAAAATTTTAGTTGATTGAAATAAGACAAACATGGAACAACAAAAAGAGTATGGTTATTTAAATATAAAGTTCAAGAGCATGTAAAACTAATCTACGGGAATAGAAATTTTAAAAAGTGCTTGCCTGTGTAGGGTGGAGATCCAGTAGAAGGTGGTATAGCTTTTTCTGAGGGTAATGAAAGTATTCTATTGCTCTATTGCGGTGTTGATTTCGAGAGTATATACATTTGTCAAAACTTCAGTGTGTATTTGAGATCAGTGCATTTCTTTGTATGTAAACTCTACCTCAATAAAAATTATTTAACAAAAAACCTTATTTTGCAAGGATTTAAAACAATCAATAAATTTTATCCTTACATTAGCAATGAATAAGTAAAAAATTAGCAATGAGAGGCACACACTCATTCAATGACTGTTTTGGATAGACAGCAAAGTCACTGACAGTGGCTTTTTCTTTTTTTTTCTTTTGATTCCTGGCATCCTTCAGAGACTCCATGTCTTTGATGCCGCAGAAAACTGAGGTCATTGGTGGCAGGTTTCTTGTGGTAGGTAGATTTCCCATGAGCACCTGTTTTGATCTGTGTTTCCCTGCCCTTCCAATGGTTGAGAAGCTTCTGATGCCCTATGTTAAATGCCAAGAGAGAATTCAGTTTCCCTGACTTTACCCTATTTAACCTAAATCCTTGGATTACAATTGTTGGGTGCTAGAAATCAGAGGTTCCTAATAAAGCCCATTGTTACTTGGGAAAATAACTTCAGCAATTTGTGTCCTTGATCATATAGTTCTGACATATTTCACTCAAACCTACTACTATAATTCCTAAGATATATTCTCTACATAAACTCATAGAGAACAGGATTTCCTCCCACAAAGAGAAAGTGCAGACATCAAAGGAAACTATGTTAACTCAAAAAGGTGAAGCCATTATGAAAGTGGAGTCTCTTCACCTTGTAGGTGTGCTGTTCAGACAAGCTAAACAGATTACAGACAAAGGTCCAAGGAACAGGGGAAGAGGGACACACTGGTTCTGACCTTCATGAAGATAAGGCACAAAGGAGGAGGGAGAAGCAAAAGAGTCTCAATGCTTGGACCTAAACAAATCCAGGAGAGTAGATTCTGCAGGAAATATACTACTTCCTTGTCTAAGGATAAAATTTTACATGGCTTTTCAGAGCACTGATCTCTCTCTCTCTCTCTTCAGCATTTACCATTTTTTTTTTCATAAGTACAAAAGGCAAGAAGAAGGAACTAAATAGTGTTTATTTGTTTTACCATGGGCAGAGAGTTTAGCAGCTTGGGAGCATTTTTCCACAATGCCGGAAACTTGTCTTCGAATCTTTGATGCTCCTCTAGATCACTGTTTCAAAATGGCGTTTTTAAAACCATCGCTGATACTGCCTAAAGCAATTTACAGATTCATGCTACTCCTCTCAAACTACCAAAGACATTCCTCAGAGAATCAGAAAAACAATTTTAAAACTCATACGGTGCCAGTTATGGTGGCTTATGCCTGTAATCCCAGCACTTTGGGAGGCTGAGGCCGGCAGATCACCTGAGGTCAGGAGTTCGAGACCAGGCTGGCCAACATGGTGAAACCCCATCTCTACTAAAAACACAAAAATTAGCCAGGCCTGGGGGCCTGTAATCCCAGCTACTCGGGAGGCTGAGGCAGGAGAATCGCTTGAACCCATGAGGCGGAGGTTGCAGTGAGCCGATATCGCGCCATTGCACTCCTGCCTGGGTGACAAAGTGAAACTCCATTACCAAAAAAAAAAACAAAAAACAAAAAACAAAAAACAAAAAACCAAAAAAACAAGAAAACAAAAACACCTCATATAGAACCAAAAAAAAGAGCCCTAATAGCCAAGGCAGTGCTAAGCCCAAAAATAATGCCACATATCTACAATCATCTGATCTTTGACAAAATCAACAAACATAAGCAATGGGGAAAGGACTGCCTGTTCAATAAACGGTGCTGGGATAACTGATTAGCCATATGCAGAAGATTGAAACTAGACCCCTTCCTTACACCATGCACAAAAATCAACTCAAGATGGATTAAAGACTTAAATGTAAAATTTAAAACTGTAAAAACTCTGTAAGATAACCTAGGAAATATCATTCTGGACATAGGACCTGGGAAATATTTAATGACAAAGACACCAAAAGCATTTGCAACAAAAACAAAAAATTGACAAAATGGATCTAATTAAACTAAAGAGCCTCTTCACAGCGAAATAAACTATCAACAGAGTAAATAGACAACTTACAAAATGGAATAAAATTTTTGCAAACTATGCATCCAACAAATGTCTAATATCCAGAACCTACAAGGAACTTAAACAAATTTATAAGCAGAAAACAAGAAACCCCATTAAAAAGTGGGCAAAGGGCACAAACAGACACTTCTCAAAAAAAGACATACACACAAGTGGTCAATAAGGATATGATAAAATGTTCAACATCACTAATCATTAGAGAAATGCAAACCAAAACCACAGTGAGATACCATCTCACACCAGTCAGAATGGCTACTTTGAAAAAGTGAAAAAATAACAGATGCTGGTGAGGTTGTGGAGAAAAGATTATGCCCTGCTGGTGGGAATGTATATTAGTTCAGCCATTGTGAAAAGTGGTGTGATGATTCCTCAAAGAACTTAAAAGAGAATTACCATTTGACTCAGCAATTTTGTTATTGGGTATATGCCCAAAGGAATGTAAATTGTTCTATCATAAAAACACATGCATGCATATGTTAATTGCAGCACTATTCATAATAGCAAAGACATGGAATCAACCTAAATGTACTTCAATGGTAGACTGCATAAAGAAAATGTGGTACATATCCACTATGGAATACTATGTAGTCATAAAAAGAATGACATCATGTCCTTTGCAGCAATGTGGGTGAAGCTGGAGGCCAGTATCCTAAGCAAACTAAAGCAGGAACAGAAAAAAATAAATACCACATGCTCTCACTTACAAGTTGGAGCTAAACAACAAGAAAACATAGACAAATAAGAGGGAGACAACAGACACTAAGGATTACTTGAGGCTGGATGGCGGGAGAAGGGAAAGGATGAAAAAACTATCTTTTGGGTACTATGCCTATGATATGATTTGGCTGTGTCCCCACCCAAATCTCATCTTGAATTTTAGCTCCCATAATTCCCACTGTCCCATGGGAGGAACTCAGTGGGAGGTAATTGAATAATGAAAAATGTGGGTTTTTCCTGTGCTATTCTTGTAATAGTGATATGAACAGGAGGCAGGGAAATACTGGGTAGAAGAGGGTGGTTCCCTGGTAAAGGTCCCACTCTCTAGGCTGGAAACTGCAGCCCTAAATGAGAACAATTATCTCTGTTTTCGCACCCAAATGTTGCCTTTTGGGCCCACCCTGCCCCCTATCCTGTGCCCCATATAAACCTCAGACCTCAGCTGGCAATGGGTCAGCAGTTGAACATTGAGAGGAGAAGAAGTAACTGAGTGTCAGACTATGGATAGACATGGTTTAACTTCAGACGGCACCACTTCAGAGGGGATCCTGGCCAGAGCTGACTGGGCTTCAGGGAAAAAGATTACCTTTTCCCCACACCATCCCCTTTCTAGCTCCCCTTCCACTGAGAGCCACTTCCGTTGCTTAATAAAATCCTCCACATTCACTACCTTTCAGACTGCTGGAGTGACCTGATTCTTCCTTGACGTCGGACAAGAATTGGAGATGCACTGGGTGCAGGAACCCAAGAAGGTTGTCACTCTGACTCTTCACTGAGATGTTTAACACTTAAGCTGTCCGCAGATGGCAAAGCTAAAAGAGCATTATTGTAACAAACCCCTAAATGCTGCCAGGGGGCCAGAGCCCAAAAGCACTCACCCCAGCCCTGGCACCCACTTGCCTATGTGCTCTTTCCTGTGAGGGGTTCAGCACAGCAGCTTTGAGCAAGTGGAGTTCATCCCTGCAGGCACTGAAGTGGCTGGCTGGACCCAGAGCTAGTGCACTCTAGTTCCTTCCCGCCAAAGGGTTAAGGGAACTATCCCATTTCCGTAGCGAATAAGTCTCACGAGATCTGATGGCTTCATAAAGGAGAATTCCCCTGCACAGGCGCTTTTGCCTGCCACCACATAAAATGTGACTTTGCTCCTCCTTTGCCTTCTGCCATGATTGTGAGGCCTCCTCAGTTGTGTGGTACTATGAGTCCATTAAACCTCTTTTTCTTTATAAGTTACTCAGTCTTGGGTATGTCTTTATTAGCAGCATGGAAACGCGCTAATATAGCTCATTACCTTGGTGACAAAACAATCCGTACACCGAATCCTAAGACATGCAGTTTACCTATATAGCAAATCTGCACAAATTCCCCTGAACCCCAAACAAAAGTTTTAAAAAGTCATGACTACAACAAACACAGCTTCCCCAGGCCAGTCTCATAGAGGTCATGTCAGTATGAATAAGGTGGATCACAGAATCTGCATTTTTACTATGCTCCCTTGCTGATTGTGATGCAAAGCCAGGTTCAAGAACCCATGCTGTAAGATGCTTCTGAACATCAGCTACCATGTCTCCATGAGGTAGAAGAGTGTTTGAACTTGCTTTACAGTCTTTGGAAGCAAATCAACATCACCTGCATATTTAATCCCCTATGTGAAAATAATTTATGTATGTACATGTTTTTATATGGCATCTATACTATATAGGTATAGCCAATCATCTATCTATCTATCTATCTATCTACCTATCTATCTATCTATTTATTATCTATTTATCTGTCTGTCTGTCTATCTATCTATCATCTATCTATTCATCCTATTGGTTCTGTTTCTCTGGAGAACCCTAACTAATACAGATAGAGTCCTGGAAATAAAATAAGCCTCTGAATAAATAGCAGCAGTTGTTCTTCAGATTTGAATACAGTCACCTGGCAGCTGAATGTGACTTGAAAATGAGGTCCAAGGTAAGCATGCGGCACCATCTTTCGGGAGGAAATGTTCCTTGCAGTATAGTCCCTTGCCTGTGAGGGGCACAGGATCTGAAAACAAATATATCTCCTGCTAAAATCCTAGGTTCATGTTCAGCATTCTATTGAGGTGACACTATTTTTTATGCTATGCACTTAAGAATTGAGGATACCAGAGGTTTTAAAGATGAATTTTTCACCAGGTCCAGTGATTACAATACTCTTAATGTTTGGTAAGTTTGGGGAAAATAATATGCCTGTTAAAATTTGGATTTTAAAAATTTGTTATGTCAGTATAATAACCACAATTTTGTCCAATTCATTCTCAGGGTGATATGCAGCTTTTTATTTCTGAAGAGGAAGCAGTGGAGACTCAGGGACCTGGGTAGAAAGTTAGTGGCCCTCTCAGAAGGAGCTCTCCCTATTGTAAATTGTTCCTATGCTGCCATGGTGAACCTACCCTTTTCTGGTTATGTTCAATATCCTGGTGAAAGTCTGCAGCTCCTCTTGAAAACTGCAAAGGAAGATGAGAATGGAAGCAACAAAGACTTTGAAGTCACATATCATGAAGAAAAAAAAAACACCTTTCAGTGGGAGAAACTTTGAGCTTAAGTGTCAGATGTGGCTGCTTAGTGCTGTGCTGTGAGCCATACACATTGAGAGGGGCTGCAGAGGAGCTGAGACAAGGTTCAGTGGCCCAGGCAGGACCTTGATGCTGAGGAGCTGCTGCATGACTCATGCTGGCTTAAGGAAAACCTACTGTGGTTTGACCTTCAGACACTCTAGCAGATATAAGGATCATCTACATCAACTCTAAGGACACAGCAGAAGAACAGGAAGTGAATATGGCCTGAGCACAACTTTCCTTGTAGAAAGGAGAAACAGGGTCTGACATCCTTTACCAGACATCAGTGAAGTAATCTCTGTCTTCTTCTTACTAAGTTCAACCCTGTGGCTTTGACCAAGGGCACCTAAAGAAATCGTGATGTATAGTACATTGTTTTCCCTTTAGAGACAACATGAGATAGATAAGGTTGCATCTGCATAATGTCTCCCTGGAAGAGAGAGGGTTATTTCCTAGAGCATATAAGGAAGAACCCCAAAACAACTGGTTGTTAAAAAAGGAGAAAATAGAAGGGAAGAAGGAGGAAGAAGAGAGTACCACATGTAAACAAAGAATGGATTGAGAGTGACATTTATCATAGTTTGTTTCATTACAAATCAAATAGCAGACATGAACTGGACTCTCAGAAAAGTAAAAACAAGTACATAATTTGTTTGTGGCTCAAGAAGACATGAAGAAGAAGCTCATGTCCAAATCCTACACACATTCCTTTTCCCCTTCTCTCCTTCTCAGTATATATTGGTTAGTTGACTTCGTAAAGCAAATCCTGAATTGAGACAGATGGGTGGTGCCATGGAGTCTGATGAATGAACACACTCAAGCTCAAATTCTTCATGGCAGTATAGCTCAGGGATGGTGGATGGGGGAAATGCTGTATCTTCCTCAACTCCTTGTGAGCCTTTCCTTCTCCTCAAGGGGAAAAAAGTTTAAGGTAGCCACATGGGTAGGGGAAGAAAATGGAGGAGAAAGAGTATGAGTCTCTGAATTGCATTGCAGATATACCTGAGGTGTCTGTAAATATTGGAGTAACTTTTCTTGTATAGTACAGACGTTTAATAAATATTCATTTTGATCCATAAAATCGAATTTTATTTTCAAGGAGAATGGTGCTTGTTAAGACAGGAGGATGATAGAGCCATTCATGGTGTCTCAATAGCTCAGGGACTGAAGTGAAGGCAACTGTGAAAGTCCCTAAAAATGTTATTATCAGCGAAGGGTCCTTACCTGGAGGTTTTACCTTACCCTCCAATCTTCCCCTTTTCTCTGTTTCCCTTCCTAAGTTTTTTCTAACATTTTTTTTTATCACTGACCCTCTCTCTGAGTCTTATGAATGAGTGGAAGTAATAACTCCTCTCTAATTTTATTTTCTACCTTTTTTTTTAACCAGTTCTGCCTTCTTAGTTTAAATTTTTAAAATTCTCTTTTAATAAAATATTACATGTACATGGTAAATACAAAACTTGAAAGAGAGAAAAACAGTGTACAATTTTACAAAGTTCCAGGTTTTTGGTTGAACATGGCTGATTAAATATTCATGTTTATTCTCTGCTCCCTCCTGAGGCCCTAGTGAAATGCTAATAAAGAAGTTCAAAATCTGTATAAACACACAAGCACACAGCGAACTGAAAAGATGGTGACAGCACAAGAGAGATCAAGATAACGTTGAAGGCGTTGAAAGCAAATGGAGAGGTGGCAAACTGCTTTAACCGAGAGAGAAAACCTGCTCCTGTAGAGGGGAAAGCTGAGAGGAAGCAGTCCTGTGCATTCTGCAGCAGTCTGGAAATGCTCAAGAATTAGAAGCATCAATTTTGATGGGCAAAAAGGTATCAGGTGTGGAGGGTAGATGGGAAAGAAAGAGGAAGATTAATGGAAAGACTAGCCTCAAGAGGAAGCAGTTGAAACTCACTGTAACCCTCCTCTGTCCTTTGCCACCCTGTACCGCGGGCTGCAAGCTACCTCAAATCTGGCAGAAGATTAAAGGTTGAATCTGATTATTTTGAACTAGACAGTCTCTGGATTACAGAATACTAGAGATATCTGAGAATGAAGTGAGGTGCCATAGACAAAGCAGGGGGATTAAGTGAAATTCTATATTTCTAGTATTAAGTCCATCAGCTCCTGTATCCAATTCAGTTTAAAATTCTAGTTTTGCAAATAATTTTTCATCAGAATCTAACATTTGTTGATGCTGGTGAGAAATCTAATTCCAGTCGGTTACCCCAATTGGCAATTTTTTTTACTTTTCTCTCCATACACATCTGGAATTTTTTCCCCCTTATCTTTGGTGTTCTAGTTTTGCTAGAATATGTTTAAGTGTAAGTCTTTTTAATTCAGTGATAATCACACTTTGTGGGCTATTTTCATCCAAATATGCAATGTCCTTTCACTTGTGGGAAAATTTGTTCTATCACTTCTTTAGTAAATCTCTCTCTTCTGGTTCTTTTTTTCTAGGACAAATATTATTTGCTTGTTTTATCTCCAAGATTGATTTTCTATGTAGTAGTATATTTCAGTCCATTTTTGAGTCTTTTTCCTCTGTGTCCCGAGAGTTTTTCTCAATTTTGTTTTTCAGACCATCTGCTGATTTTTATAAAGTTTTGGCAACAATATTTTAGTTTTTAAAGAGCTCCTTGTGGTTGTTGAATTTTTGTGTTGATTCTTTTAGGATATATTTAACTAGATAGTTTTGAATGTTCTCTTTTATTCTCAGAATTTCATTTCCTTTGGCATCAGGCTTTCTGATTCTTTTCTTGATATTTATATTTGTTGCTTTATACTGAGGACTAGTCCTCCCTGCTGTCCCTTCGTATTATAAGAAGGAAGGACTATACAACTACAGGTATTTCCTGTGTCATTGTTTATGTAGGTCTGTTTTCCAATAGGTTTCCTTGAAGATGTGATTTAGTTAAGGACCTTGAGATAGGAAAATTAGCCTGGATCATCCAGGTGGACTCAATCTAATCACATGGGTTTTTAAAATTGGAGAAACATTCCCTGCTGTGGTCAGAGGGAGACATGACTATGGTTGAATGATCAAAGAGACGAAACATTGCTGGCTTTGTAGATGGAGTGAGGGGTTGAGGACCAAGAAATATGTGCAGCCTGTAGAAGCTGGAAAACAGATTCACTCCTAGAGTCTTCAGAAAGGTATATTGCTAATAACTTGATTTTAACCCAATGAGGCTCAGGTTCAACTTCTAACCCACAGAGCTGCAAAAACAAGTTTGTGTTGTTAAGACATCAAGTTTGTGATAATTTGTTATAGCAACCATATGTCAATTTGCAGCCTTTTGTTTAGAATATGTGAACAAGGGTTTGATGCTTCTTTCAACCTCCTCACTCTTGAATTCCCCAAACCTCCTCCCCACTCTCCACCAGTGCACCAATGCCAGATTGAAGGGTTACTCATTACAATTTACACTGTAGTCTCTCATAGTTGTTTTTTTTTCTGTGACTTTCACTTCTCTAGTTAAATCATCATGTCCTTTACATTTTTATTCTTTTATCAGTGGAAATTTCAGAAAGATAGGCAGTGAGCAGGTATGGTCATCTGATATCTGGAATTAGAAGCATTATTCATGGACTTCTTATAAGTGAGAGACAATCTACTTATTGTCTCTAACTTATAAGAAGCAAGGCAATGAGGATCCCGAGGACAGATTTGATTTCCTGTTGCTAGAAACAATCACAGTCCCAGATAAGAGGCTTCCTAATGTTAAAAAAAGTCCCTATTGCCCCAAGGAAAGGCAGCGTGTTTCTCTCTTCTCATTTTCCCTAAAATCGATCTCCTGGTGTGATAGTTTCTTTTTTAGCCCCAGGGTCTACAGTGGGTGGAAAGAAAAGGCTTCTTTCAGAAGAACAGCCTTGCTGTTGCCACAATCAACACTACATTGTTTTATAAGACTTGATTCATTCATGTAAAACTACTGGTGACCTATCTGTGTCAGATTTCATGATCAAACAGCTCACATATATTTTTCCCTTTTAGATGTTTTTCTTAGCTCTGTTCTGCTGGTGGTACTCCTTCTTGGATTCCAGGGTAAATGCAAATGTGTTTTTACTCTGTCCTCAGTTCCTTCAGAAATTATTTATGTTTTATTTTGCAATGCCTTCATCAATCCTCTCAGTTTTTTTCTGTAGATACTAAAGTCAATCAATGATGTCTTGATGATGTAGTACCCAGAATTGGATGTAATACTCTGGTTATGTTCCCAGCAAATTGCAATGTTATTTTACTCTCTTATCTGAATATCGTATTATAATTTTTGTTGATCTAAAGCCTCTGTATCTTTGTAATTCTGCTTGAAGAAGAAAAAGATAATCCTATTTTCTTTTCCTGGATGAGGGCTCTTGTTCTAGGTGTCAGGCCTCTGAGCCCAAGCTAAGCCATCATAACCCCTGTGTCTGGCACATATACATCCAGATGGCCTGGAGCAACTGAAGAACCACAAAATAAGTGAAATAGGCAGTTCCTGCCTTAACTGATGACATTCCACTGTTGTGATTTGTTCCTGCTCCACCCTAACTGATTGATTGAACTTGTGATATTCCTTCTCTTGGACAATGAGTCTCAGGAGCTCCCCACCAGAGCACCTTGTGACCCCCGCCCCTGCCTGCAAGAGAAAACCCCCATTAATTGTAATTTTCCACTACCTACCCAAATCCTATACAACTGCCCCACCCCTATCTCCTTTGCTGACTCCTTTTTAGGACTCAGTCTGCCTGCACCCAGGTGATTAAAAAGCTTTATTGCTCATACAAAACCTGTTTGGCAGTCTCTTCACAGACGCGCGTAACACTAGACTTATTTTGTACATCTGATCTTATTTTTAATTTTACCAAAGTAGGTATCTCCACATCCTACCACATCCTCCTCTCAACCTGATGCTCACTGCAACAAGGTCATTTGAAGCTCAGCCAGAAGAGTTGATTTAACTATTTTTGCTTAAAGAATGTCTGCACTGCTTTTATACAAAGATACTAAGGGACTCCAAAATCTGCTAGATTCATTGTGTGATCTTTTTCTCTGTAAATTTCTTCTCTCTTTTACAGTCCTAATTTTTCATTGAGGCTAGGATTAATGTAATATAGTACAGAGGGCAACGTAGTACAGATTAGGGAAGAAAGAAACGTTCACTGGAAGTTTTTGACAGGTCTCCAAACAAGGAAAGCCCAGGTTTGCTTCTTGTAGGGAGTCTGTATTCTCGGTCCTGAATCTGGCCTCCAGAGGGTGATGTTGACAAGGGACAGATGGCTGTTTCCAATGATGATCAATACTTCCTGCTCAGCCCCTTTTTCCTGCAGCTGGCTTACTGAAGCACTGTCACTGGAGTTCTTTGAAGATGGGACAAATGGAGAGAATCAAAGATTGAAAAGCACTCAAGATTATCTTGGCAGTTCTTGTATTTTTACCAGAACAAGAGACTTGCTTAGCTCAACCTTCCTCACACTCGCTATTCTCAAGACCTGGGTTCCAGCCACTTTCTTACCGGCTCCGAGGAGAATTTCCGAAGAGACACCTGCAGTGTTTCCACAGCTCAGCTATGCTACTGTTGCTCATACCAGTGCTGGGGATGATTTTTGCCCTGAGTGAGTAACATTCTATTATGGTCGCTAGTTCCACAGAAGTAACTGTTTTCTGATTCAAATCTTAGTAGAAATACTTTTCATAGACAAATCTGCACTGTTTTCATTGATATAACATTGATTTTTTCAGGAGATGCCAGAGCCCAGTCTGTAAGCCAGCATAACCACCATGTGATTCTCTCTAAAGGGGCCTCACTGGAGTTAGGATGCAACTATTCCTACGGTGGCACTGTTAATCTCTTCTGGTATGCCTAGCACCCTGGTCAAGACCTTCCGTTTCTCCTCAAGTACCTTTCAGGGGACCCATTGGTTAAAGACATCAAAGGCTTTGAGGCTGAATTTATGAAGAGTAAATCCTTCTTTAACCTGAGGAAACCCTCTGGGCAGTGGAGTGACATGGCTGAGTACTTCTGTGCCGTGAATGCCACAGTGAATGGGACCGCAAAGGGAGCTGAACACAAACTTCGTAAGGTGCTAGGGAGAATAACTGCCTCTGAAAGATTTTGGATTCTGACACAATAGAAACCGTGATGTTAGTTTTTTTTAAAATGTATTTTTAACTTTTATGGATACATAGTAGGTGAATATGTTTATGGAGTACATGAGATATTTTGATACAGGCATTCAATGTATAACAATGATGTCACGTAAAATGGGGTATCCATCCCCTGAAACATTTATCCTTTGTGTTACAAACAACCCAATCATACTCTTTTAGTTATTTAAAAATGTACAATTAATTATTATTGATTGTAGTTACCCTGTTGTACTATCAAATACTAGGTCTTATTCATTCTTTCTATTTTTTTGTACCCATTAAACATCCCTCCTCTCCCCCACCCTCCCACTATCCTTCCCAGCCTCTAGAAACCATCCATATGTTCTACTCTCTATCTCCATGAGTTCGATTGTTTTGATTTTTAAATCCCACAGGTAAGTGAGAACATGCAATGTTTGTCTTTCTTGCCTGGCTTATTTCACTTAGTGTAATGACCTCCAGTTCCATCCATGTTATTGCTGTGAACCCAAAAGTATGTGAGACAGGTCTCAATCAATTTAGAAGGACGCATCTGTGACACAGGTTAAGGACGCATCTGTGACACAGCCTCAGGAGGTCCTGACAACATGTGCCCAAGGTGGTTGTAGTACAGCTTACTTATATACAGTTTAGGGAAACATAATAAATCCATCAACACATGTAAGATTTACAGTGGTTTGATCTGGAATGGCAGTACAGCTTGAAGGGAAGTTTCCAGATCACAGGTAGATTAAAAAATTTTCTGATTGGCAATTGTTTATTATCAATAGAAAGCAATGTCTGGGCTATAATTAGGGGTTGTGGCGACCAAAGTTTTGTCATACAGATGAAGCCTCCACGTAGCAGGCTTCAGAGAGAATAGATTGTAAATGTTCTTATCAGACTGAAAGTATGTGTTGATGTTAATGCCAGAAAGCTTTTCTTCAGTTCCAAAAGGGAAATTCAAAAGGGAGGGGAATATAATGAGGTATGTCCAATCACTCTTTCCCATCGTGGCCCAAACTATTTTTTCAGGTTAGCTTCGGAATGCCTTGGCTGAGAGAAGGGCAGAGGTTGGAGGTCTGAGAATTTTGTTTTGGTTTATATTACAAATGACAGGATCTCATTGTTTTTTGAAGTCATGATGTTCTTATTCCAAGGTATGGAGATGCTTAGGGACTTGCTGGGTGAGTGTGAAGCTGCTATATTTTAAATGGTTGAATATGGAAATTGTGACATGACACAGAGTTTTGCTTTTCGTTCACCATTTTATCTTTCAATATCCAGAACAACAGATGAACTTCCTTTTGTAAGCATATCTTCTTCTTGCATACTTACTGCTCTCTCAACTTGGTAACTTTAAAGTAGTTTCCCTGGAGTCAGCACTCTGTGCTGATTATTTTCTCTCCTTTTTAAGTGCTTCATTTAGGAAGGAGGAGATTTATTAGGATGCTGAATGGCTTAGAACAATGGCGTGCTCATATAGAGTCTAGTAACCTTGTCAGGAAACCTGAAGAAAGGAGAGTGAATAACTCAAATTCTTTAGTAGTTTTTACAGAACTATTTTTTTTTTTTGAGACAGAGTTTTGCTGTTGTTGCCCAGGCTGGAGTGCTGCAATCTTGGCTTACCGCAACCTCCGCCTCCCAGGTTCAAGCAATTCTCCTGCCTCAGCCTCCCAAGTAGCTGGGATTACAGGCATGTGCAACCACGCCTGGCTAATTTTTTGTATTATTAGTAAAGAAGGGGTTTCTCTATGTTGGTCAGGCTGGTCTCGAACTCCTGACCTCAGGTGATCCACCCACCTCGGCCTCCCAAAGTGCCGGAATTACAGGCGTGAGCCACCGTGCCTGGCCCTAAAGAGCTATTAAGGAGGAACAAAATGCTAGGTCTGCTTGGCAAGACCCATTTTTTTTTGTTTTTCCCACTTATAAAGACCAATTCTTATTCTTTTCATATCTTAAATTCTGCAAATCAACTTTATAAATCTTCAAAATTGGTGAAATAGTAACTTTTGCCAATTCTTCCAAATGATGTTATTTTAGTTTTTACTCTTATTCCAGTTTCATATGATTTTACAGTTGGTATATTAGAAATGAATTCTTATCTGTTTAACATTGTGATAATTAAGTACGTGCAAAATTTAGCAATGTTTGGCCCCTGAAGACATTCTAATTAAGTATAGTAATGGGAATAAAAAGGTCGAAGGGCATGCGATAGATGTATGGCTTCCCCTGGCTAGGAAGAAAAAAATATACAAACACTTTTTAGCCTTCTTACTTGAAGCCTTCAAGGTTAATAATGACTTGAAGAAAGGTAAAGAGAAAGAGGAGGAGGAGGGTTGGGCTTTTTTATTGTCTACCTCCTGATGCTGTCATGAGTAAGAGTAATAGGGATCTGAAGATATAGATAATAATAGTGGATTTGTTTCCAATGATTTACCTAAGACAAAGGGGACACCAGTAGCGATCAGCATTATTTTTCAGGTCAGAGTGATATGGCTATTTGTGGCATATACATTTGGAAGATTTCCGGAAATGAAGTAAGATATATAAAATTATTGATAAGAATTTAAAGGCTTGTTCAGATTATATTCTCTACTGTCCCTGAGAGACTGATGATCTTTATAAAACTTAAAAACACAGCTCAGTCCTGTGTTCCAGAATGACTGCAAGTGGGTACTTTATACACTGCATATGAGAAGGAGAAATCGCAATTTCTTTCAATTCCAAACTGAAGTTCAGTACTGAGGAAATATAACTGCTGGCACCAAGAACCTCAAGCACCTGGAAATGCATTTTCTGCTCTCACACCAACAACCCTGTTTGAGACGTCAGAGTATTTTTTTTTATATGATTGTTTTATAAATGTAAAGAACGTTATATAATATATATATTAAGGAGAAGGTAGAAATATTTAATTTCTAACACAATTATATTTGCCATATGAGCAGACTGTGCCATTTTAAAACAATATTATATTATTTCTATCTCTTGATATCAATAAATACAGTTACACATAAATACAAAGTTTCAAATTTTAAAAAATAAATAAAACATTACAAATAAAATTGCCATCTCTTTTGTTTTCCTCCTCAGTTTTAATGCCTTCATCCCTCTCTCAAAATAAACCTATTATGAACTTTTTTCTCTACTCCATGTTTTTATATTTCTAAACATAGATATTTTTAAACAACGTGTGGTGCTGTGTTTTGTGTATTTAAAATTTACATGAATGCAATCCAATTGTATGTGTAATTATGAAACTTGATTTCTTTCCTAAAATATTTTTGAGATATAGAAAAATTTATATATGTAGATATATTTCATTGCTCTTATTTGATATATAGTATTCCATTTTATGAATATATTATATGTGCCTTTTGATGCACATTGGCTTGTGCAAGGCCATCAGCAGTGATAGTCTTAGACTCAGTTACACAATCAAGTTTACAAAGCTTAATAGGCCACATAGGTACTGGTTTCCCTCACATCCTAAGTGTTCTCAAGAGGAGTCCTTTCAGGTGTCTATACAGTTCACAGATTATTATTTTTGCAATGCCTCCCTCCCCTCCTCCCACATCAAGTGCTAAAGTGTGAGGAAATAAGACCCAACAGGCCATCCAGACTTAGAAACCCCATATCCCAAATAGAAACCAGTATCTCCTGTAACAGTTATAAAAGTCACTGCTCCAAAACTATGACATCTTAAAAAGTATTCACAGTCCATTTACAGTCCAGATGCAGTTTATCAATCAGGATCATTTTTACCATAACAATCTTACTTGGTAATACAGCTGACATTCTACCTTTATTGGATTTCCAGAGAAATGGAGATTAGAAAGTTAATCTAATTTTTTCATGTAGAAGGAGAAAGGATTTTGTTAATCCTTTATTCAATGAGTGTTTGTAATCTTTTATTATAAAAATTCTACAAGGAATACAATTATGTTTCCTTATATGTAGATATGGAATGTTTTATCTTATATACCCTGAAGTGGCATTTGCTGGGTTATAAGATTCATATCTTAAAAAATTTACTTGCAATTGCCAAATTGCTCTTGAAATACTCTTACCAATTTTTTCCCTCATTAGCAGCATAGAAGAACTCCTGTCTCTTTACACCCTTGTAAACACTTCTTATTTCTTATATAACATCCCACCCTCTCTATCTGTGTTTCCTGCATTTCTCAAATAAACTACTTACAGTCATTTTTCAAGATTTGCTTCTGGAAGAACCCAATGTAAGAGATTTGGTACAGAAGTGGTCATACAGAGCAAATACATAAATGAGATTTTGGAATTAAATTATTCACGGCCAGAAGGGAACAAGGATCCCATTATTAGCAGCAGGTGCAGTGGTGATAAGTACTGAAAGATCATACATAGCATCATAATTATTAATTGTGGTGAATTGGCATGGGGTTCATGTGTAAGCTGTTGCAGTAGCTCATGCGATATACTTAGCGTTTGAGAAGTACTGTGATAATGGTAATTTTATGTACTGTGGAGCTGGTTATTTATTGTCAGGTGCCATCAGGGAAGAGCAATAACAAAATGGAAGCAGCCGAGACCACTGTGTCTTTCACTATCCCTAATCAATGGTGATCTTTGGAAGATAATGGCTGCTGCTTCCTATCTGACTTTCAAATCTTGTGCAAATGCTCTTTTGTATTCAGAATTACAAAAAGAAGGGGATTCTGGGCACTGTATTTTCCAGCGCAGCCACATCAACAATAGAATAATCCAATATAGAAAGCCAAGAGCCAAGTTCAGTGATGGCCGCTTAGTTCACCGGTGAGCTCTATTGCACATTGTCAACTGGGCGTCTTTCTTGTCCCTTTAATATACTACTTTGCTTTGCTAGGGAAGAAACCCAAACTACAATTCACACAAGCCCTTTCATTCATTTAGTTTTAATTCTACAAACAAGAGGCATTTGGGAATAATATTGGGCAAGTAGAAAAGAAAGAGAAACCACTATTCTTCTGTAGGGGCTGTGTGCAGGCAGCCCAGATTACCAGCTGTGAGGACTTTGGTTGACTTCTGGGTTTCTTCCTAAGAGTCACTCATTTTGGTGTCACAGGCAGCTGGATGATGCATCACACCTCAAAATTTCATGTAATCAGTCTTTCTCAGCTTTGCTTCATTAGCCCTTCCAGTGGTTGTATGTCTCATTTTGTGTATTAAATCTTACTTTTTAAAAGAGTTTTAAAAATAACTTTTATTTTAGAAAGTTAATATGTGCGTCATAGAAAGCTGAAAAACACAAGAAGGAAAGAACAAAGTCATTCACCATCACAAGCACTTTATAGTTTGATGTGTCCTTCTGGGTCCTGTGTATGTATATAGACAACATCCAATTTTATGTGTGATTGAAATCATACAGTATATATGATGCTTTATCACACACCATGAATATTTACCAATTCAAAATCCCAAAGCTATGTGAGCATTTTGATAGCAAAGAACATAACACATCAACTCAATCTGTTAGAAAAAAAGTAATCCTGCCTTTCTTGGGGACAAAAATTTCATAGAAGACAAAAATGGAAACAGGTCTCTAGGTAAAAGTACTGTCAGAGTTACAATTAAAATACCACATTCCCTTTAATGGTCAATTTAAAAAGAGATGTAAAGCAACAGAGTACACTAAGTATAAGGTTTCTAAGAGAATTCATTTTCAGATTTGTACTATTAAAATATTAGCAAGAACATATGCTTTCATTGCATTACTTAGTGTATTCTTATAGTACAGCCAAAAGAGACGCACATGCATCAATAGCTATTATCAAAATGTAAATATAAACATATCTGCATACACTTCTCCCTTTATACTTCCTTCTGCCCTTCAGCTGCCAATCTACTGAACACATCCTGATATATATACTGCTCAGAGGTGGTTTAACAACAATTCCATGTCCAAGGTGCATCTTTTCTATCAAGTATAAAAAATATATTTACAAAGTGGCTAATTCACCAGCCCTACTTTTTCTCATACATTGTCACCTCAGAACCTCTATAAAGCTTAGATGTTGCAAAATAAAGACTGAACTTTATCCACAATAAACACAGGCAGGTTACAAAAAATGCACATATAAACCTATGGTTATAATGTAAAAAAGTCACCTAGATACGGAAATATTAGCAAAGAGCCCTTCCCTCCATCCTTCCTCTTCTTTCTCTTCCTCTTCTTTCACCATTCTAGTGACTAAGTACCAGATTACATCCAGCTCCAAGAGATGGATTAACAAGGTCACTGCCAGTAGATAGACCTTTTTAAAAATGAACAAAAGGACATTTATAAACGGGTTATTTTACTACCTCTACCTTTAACATACTTTGGGCATTAGGACTTATCTTTTAATATACAGCAATATTAACAAAAACACATACAGAAAAATGGTTAGATGATCTGAAGTAATCTAACTCAGAGGCACAAAACTTCTCTCTGCATACTTCCTCTTCCCCCTATCTCCAACCATACAATGAACAGTCAGCATACTCTCCAAGACATCAAGTTTAACAATTCCATTCCCCAAATGCAACCACTGCTGTGAAATCACAAAAAAATTTAGCTTTCTTAATGTACATACTTTAACAAATGTTACGTACACTTTGAAATATCCAGAAAGACTAGATGTTCAAATAAAAACTTAAGTTTTCCATTATACACAGATTAACATTGAATTAATGACTAATGCTATAATGTGATAGAGTTAGTTCACTAACTCTACAACATTGTCATACACTGGTGACCTCTTTAACATCTAGAAAGACTAGCTAAAAATTAGGATTAATTTGTCCTTTATATACACTACATACACAGATAAGGAAAACAAAAGGCACAGAAGTAAGAGACAATGGCTAAGGTTGCCTCATTGTAAGCGCATCGCCACAGAGCTCTTTACACTTCCTTCTCCCAGGAGCCAGCACACAAACATAAAGTGCTCCAGCCTCCAATCAACATTTCATATGAATTTTAAGAAACAGATATTTTAAAAACATGTTATTTTCTACCTCTGCTTTTGACATCTGTGAAGCACTTTAGAACAATAAGAAAGGCAGGATAGGCCAGGCATGGTGGCTCATGCCTGTAATCCCAGCACTTTGGGAGGCCGAGGTGGGCGGATCACCTGAGGTCAGGAGTTCAAGACCAGCCTGGCCAACATGGTGAAACCCCATCTGTACTAAAAATACAAAACAATTAGCTGGGCATGGTGGTGGGTGCCTGTAATCCCAGCTACTTGGGAGGCTGAGGCAGGAGAATCGCTTGAACCTGGGAGGCGGAGGTTGCAGTGAGCTGAAATTGTGCCATTGCACTCTAGCCTGGGCTATAACAGTGAGACTCCGTCTCAAAACAAAAACAAAAACAACCCCCCCCCAAAAAAACACACCAAAAAACAAAAAAGCTAGATATATACAGAACAGAGGCCTCAGAAATAACGCCACACATCTACAACCATCTGATCTTTGACAAACCTGACAAAAACAAGCAATGGGGAAAGGATTCCCTATTTAATAAATGGTGCTGGGAGAACTGCCTAGCCATATGCAGAAAACTGAAACTAAACCCCTTCCTTACACCTTATACAAAAATTAATTCAAGATGGATTAAAGACTTAAATGTAAAACCTAAAACCATAAAAACCCTAGAAGAAAACCTAGGCAATACCATTCAGGACACCAGCACAGACAAAGACTACACGACTAAAACACCAAAAGTGATGGCAACAAAAGCCAAAATTGACAAATGGGATCTAATTAAACTAAAGAGCTTCTGCACAGCAAAAGAAACTATCATCAGAGTGAACAGGCAACCTACAGAATGGGAGAAAATCTTTGCAATTTACCTGTCTGACAAAGGGCTAATATCCAGAATCTACAAAGAACTCAAACAAATTTACAAGAAAAAAACAACCACATCAAAAAGTGGGCGAAGGGTATGAAAGACATTTCTCCAGAGAAGACGTTTATGCATCCAACAAACATGAAAAAAAAGCTCATCATCACTGGTCATTAGAGAAGTGCAAATCAGAACCACAACGAGATACCATCTCATGCCAGTTAGATTGGCGATCATTAAAAAGTCAGGAAACAACAGGTGCTGGAGAGGATGTGGAGAAATAGGAACCCTTTTACGCTGTTGGTGGGAGTGTAAAATTAGTTCAACCATTGTGGAAGACGGTGTGGCGATTCCTCAGGGATCTAGAACCAGTAATACCATTTGATCCAGCAATACCATTACTGGGTATACACCCAAAGGATTAGAAATCATTCTGCTATAAAGACACATGCACATGTATATTTATTGCAGCACTGTTCACAATAGCAAAGACTTGGGATCAACCAAAATGCCCATCAATGATAGACTGGATAAAGAAAATGTGGCACATATACACCACGGAATACCACGCAGCCATAAAAAAGGATGAGTTCATGTCTTTTGCAGGGACATAAATGAAGCTGGAAACCATCATTCTCAGCAAACTAACACAGGAACAGAAAAGCAAACACCACTCATAAGTGGAAGTTGAACAATGAGAACACATAGAAACAGGGAAGGGAATATCATACACCAGGGCCTGTTGAGGGGAAGGGGGCCTGGGGGAGGGATAGCATTAGGAGAAATACCTAATATAGATGATGGTTTGATAGATGCAGCAAACCACCGTGGAGCATGTATACCTATGTAACAAACCTGTGCATTCTGCACATGTACCCCACACCTTAAAGTAATAAATGAATAAATAAAAATAAATAAAATAAAAAGAAAGACAAGATATTTCAAAAAATTTCTTAGTACTGTCAACAATATATACAGTAGTGAGGAATAAAATGCATGCCTAAAACAGTGGTTATAATATGAAAATGTCTCCTAAGCATGACCAGTCTGGAATAGAACCTTCTCTTCATTCTTACTGCCTTCTGCTCCATGGCCTCTAACCCACTGAATGAACGTGGTGGTGTGTTGCTCCTGGGATCACTTCTAGAGCTGGTCTAACAGCTTTCGTTTCAAAGAGTCATTTCCAGAAAGCGTTTGCTTTCTACGATTTTTTAAAAGAACAAATGGGCATTTACAAGACATGTGATTTTATTTATTTATTTATTTATTTATTTATTTATTTATTTATTTGAGATGGAGTTTCACTCTTGTTGCCCAGGCTGAAGTGCAATGGTGCAATCTCGGCTCACAGCAACCTCCGCGTCCTGGGTTCAAGCAATTCTCCTGCCTCAGCCTCCCAAGTAGCTGGGATTACAGGCATGCGCCACCATGCCTGGCTAATTTTGTATTTTCAGTAGAGATGGGGTTTCCCCATGTTGGTCAGGCTGGTCTTGGACTCTGGACCTCAGGTGATCTACCCGCCTTGGCCTCCCAAAGCCCTGGGATTACAGGTGTGAGCCACTGCACTCGGCTGACATGTGATTTTCTAACTATATTATATGTCAGCAACCTCTTTAAATCTAGAGTGGCTAGGGGGAGCAAAAAATTTTTTTTAAAAGGTTGAGGGAAAAGTTGAGAGTAGCTTTTTCCTATTATTTACCTGGGCCTTCTGTGAAGGCCAGTAAATCCTCCCAAATGGTAGTAGGCATTTCCAATCCACCAAATGTGGCATGCAATTTCTCTCTTTGGATATCAAGGTCTGGTTGAACAAACAGCAACCACCCAATGGCCTACTAACCACTTCACCTGTCCTTGTGGGGGCTTTGCTCACCTTCCAGGCCCTTTTAGGCCTTTGTCCATCATTTCTGGTGGTTTTGGGAAGAGGTAAGGTCTTGTCTAACTGGAACAAAGTGGCCAGCCCGGGACCTGCATCTGTGCAACTTCATGGCATAATGAAGTTCCTGAGTTTGTGTCTCTAGGCCCGCCTTCTTGGGTTCTTCCAACTACTGCAGCCCTCAGCGCCTTCTGGCGGCTGCCATTCTTCTCCCTCTGCCACATCCATTTCCTCCCAAAGGCACGGTGTCCGCAGCAGCTCGGTGAGGTCTTCGCCAAGGCTCAGGAGGATTTCTAGAGGGTTCTAAAGTGCTTTATAGCCCAGCGAGGTCTGGGCTCAGAGTGGCTGCTGCCATCAGCTCACTGAAGTGGGGAGGGAAAGAGGTTCGCAGGGCCCCAGCTCATCCTCCTCGCCGTGCGCTGCTTCTCACCACATTATCTGCTTGAACTCTAAATGTCTTTCTACTGAACATTTTTGGATTGTTTTATGAGGAGATCGAAGACCACGTGGTAGCCATCAAGCAGATCATCCAGAGGCAAAACTCCTTATCTGAGGAATTCAGAAGTAGTTATTAATCAACGTCCCTATTATCAAAAGCAGGTGTGTAGTACCAGGCTCCTTTCCCAAAAATGTGTAAGTAACTAGAATTTCTATACATCTCTGGAATGTGTGTATATTGAAACCTATTGCGCAGCCCTTGCTGACATCAAGGCACCAAAATGTCTACAAATGTAATCATTTATCCTGACCTAGGGGGCTAATATGGTCCAAATTACCCTTAAGCTCCTGCTTTAAGGTTCATAAATGCTCCTAAGGAAAAATCCACCGTGGCTTGCTCAGTCCGCTCTTGCTGAAGTGCCCTCCTGCATTCCTCTGCAGCTTTGTTTCTAGTAAAGCTTTTCCTTTTCAAACCCACACTGCTGTGGGTAAATTCTTCTTATTACCATGAGCCAATCACTTTCCGTCGCCGTGGCGCTGACACCTAGCCCAGCATTTCTGTTTGCCAGACTGACTCTTGACCGACAACACATCTGTGTAAATTCAAGTCCTTGAAACAGAGCTTCTGAGGCTTGAAGTCCGACCATTTGAATACATCTGTTATCAGTTGGGAATTTGCTTAAGCATTTTTTTCATTGATTACACAGTTCTACTGTATTTCACTCAAATCTACTGCTACAGTTCCTCTATGACATTCATCTCCTTAGGAAATCATGGTGATATGGCCTGGACCTGTGTCCCCACCCAAATCTCATGTTCAATTGTAATCCTCAGCATTGGAGGTGGGGCCTGGTGGGAGGTGGTTGGATCACTGGGGTGGACCTTTCATGAATGGTTTAGCACCATTCCCTTGGTTCTGTTCTTGAAATAATGAGTGAGTTCTTGTGAGATCTGGTTGTTTAAAAGTGTGTGGCACCTTCCCGCACTCTCTCTCGCTCCTGTTTTTGCCATGTAAGATGCCGTGCTTCAGCTTTGCCTTTCACCATGATTGGAAGCTTCCCAAGGCTCCCAGAAGCAGAAGCCTCTATGCTTCTTGTACAGTCTGCAGAACCGTGGGTCAATTAAACCTCCTTTCTTTATCAATTATCCAGGCTCAGATATCTCTTTCCAGCAACGCCACAATAGACTAATACACCAAGTGTGGAAAATAGATTCCCTTAAAAGAATGGAGGGTGGTTACAATACTAAGAACAAGGTTTCGTTGGAAAAAGTAAAGAAATTTAGGGGCAGTGAAACTGCTCACTCTATATTTCTGCTTAGACTTCAGGTAGAGTCAGTTAGATGAGTGGGCCAAAACAACCAGGAAAAGGAGGAAGATGCAGCTTGATCACAGAGATCTGACACAAGGTAAGAGGGAAAAGGAGGGGAGCCTTTGTATAGAACCAAATAATACTCACATCTAAATTTGCTTCCCACGTTTAGAGTTTGTTAATATTTACACCTTGCTGCAGGACCATGTAACTGCTGTTTCTGAATTCATGGAAAGTGAACGTTTCAGGAAGCACAATGGAAGGCTTCCAGGTTCAAAGATAAATGTTAGTGGGCTGACCGATAAGCGGCATCCTTCTTACCAAGTTTGTCCTGGGAATATCCAGAGATTTTTATTATAAGTTGACTAGACAAGAATAGTGAGAGTAAACAGCATTTGTTTTAGCTACTGTGACTTCAGTACTACCGTGAAAGGAGAATCTGTGAAGACTGGAGGTTTTCTTCCTCATGCTGATCCCAGAAGTGCTTCACTGATACCTTGTCCATCTGCTTAGGTCAGTGTTCTCAAAGATTATTTTGGAAATGTGTATAACACTGGCTGTATCACAAACACCTGAGGAGATTTTTAACTTCCAGGACCTTGATTCTGAACATTTTGATTCTGTAAGTGAACAGATCTCCAAATCTGTATTTTAAAGATGACCACCAACTAACTCTTACATGAAGAGAAGTGTCATCCTTGCTATGATTCTATACATCAGCAGACGTGTTTCTACCAATCCTGGAAGCTGAGATGGAGCTTATTCTTTGGTCTTTTGAGGCAAATCCAAATTATTTAAGCATCTTATCCTGTGGTAAAAATAACTATTGGTCAATAGTATTGGTGGATGGACATAGGTAGAGGGTATATAATCAAGGCTAAATGTCCATTAAAAGTTTAATATCACAACATTTTGCCTCATGCACATAGGCCAGTCACATTATCTGGGAATCATTTCTTCTCCTACAGGAGAAGAAAGTGATGCCAGATAATTTTATAGGGATTCAATGACTTTAATTACTACATTTTTCATTACTAAGAGTTATATGTTCTTTACTTTTTAATCAATATACATATACAAGATAGAATTTCATTTTTTCTTTGAAAAGAATTTATTGTGTTTCTGTAATTGATGCCTTAAATGTGAAGCAATATGATATTTCAAGTAGTAGCAATTCCTTAACCAAAGACTATTCATTTGTTCATGCATTTGTGTATTTAAGAAGTATTTCCTAACCACCTGCTGAGTGTATGACATTGTACTAGGTATGGGAATACAGCAGTGAAAAAAAACTTGTCTCTGTCATCTCAAATAATCTACTAATAATTAAACATGTGCTACTGATATTCTTCTGGTTTTACCCTAAAAACCTGCTTATATGATATTTTAGTGGATCATGGGGTGGGCAAAGATGGCTACATAAGAAAAAGTAAAATGAATTATTCTCAGAAGTGTCATGGTATGAAAAGAACTTGCAAGTCAGACAGTGTGCTGTAAAAAATAGGATTATAAAAAAGACCAACTATTCTTTAGATATACAAAGAACTATCAGACAGCTAACAGGTGTCTTAGAAAAAAAAAAAAAAAAGCCAGAAGTGAAGATACAGGATGGACTTTTGAGAGAACAGTCAACAATCTTTTGAATTTAGGATCTTGCCCACAAGGGGGTGCATCTTCCTAACACATTCACATTTCCTGCTGATACTCATCCCTTCAGTGTGACCTTAACCTTTCCTCACACTAAGAAGACAAGACCCAAGGACACCAGAGGGTCTAAAAATGAACTCTTTTCCAGGATCAGTGATTGCACTATTCTTAATGTTTGGTAAGTAAAATGGCACTTAAAACTTAGAATCTTTTGTTCCATTATGTTGATGTAATCTGTAACCACAGTTTTCTCTGAGGGGTACAGCTCAGATCATGTCTAAGGTAACTTGGTATAACTTATTTTTTTTTTCAGGGGGAATCAATGGAGATTCAGTGGTCCAGACAGAAGGCCAAGTGCTCCTCTCTGAAGGGGATTCCCTGATTGTGAACTGCTCCTATGAAAGCACACAGTACCCTTCCCTTTTCTGGTATGTCCAATATCCTGGAGAAGGTCTACAGCTCCTCCTGAAAGCCATGAAGTTCAATGACAAGGAAAGCAACAAAGGTTTTGAAGCCACATACCGTAAAGAAACCACTTCTTTCCACTTGGAGAAGGACTCAGTTCAAGAGTCAGACTCAGCTGTGTACTTCTGTGCTCTGAGTGACACAGTGACAGGGACTGCAGGGGAAGCTGAGCACAAACTCTGAGCAGCATGAGGGGCCCAGCTGCTGAGTGTCAGCCACTGTGATCCACTCTGGTTAGCGACCAGGAACTACTCTACTATTGTTGTTGCCCACCACTCAGTCCAGGCACTCTTAGTGTGAAAGCCATCTAAATAAACTCTAAAACACGATAGAATAACTAAAAGTAGAAATGCCTCACACTAGATACTTTAACAATGAGAGTGAAAACAGAATGACACCATAGTTCTTCAACCTTGTTTGAAATTTGTGATTTAAAAAATATAAAACCTCGAGATAAATGAAATGGTCTAGCTGTTCATCCCTGTATAAAATGTAGCCTCCTGACCTTGTCTCACGCCATCCAAGGAAATAGCATGTTTACAGACACAGATGTGACAGATGAGGTTGCAAATGCTTAATATGTACCTGAATGGGGTATACATTCAGCTGGGGCAAAATGGGGTGATTTCTTAGGAAAGCTTCTGCCCAATAAATAATAGGTTCTTAAAGAAAAAAAGAATTATAAATGAAAGAAGTCAAATTTTTCTTGTTTGCAGATGATATGATTTTATATTTGGAAAAATCTAAAGACTCCACAAAAAACCTTAGAACTAAAAATTCAGTAAAGTTGCAAGATACAGAATCAACATACAAAAATCAGTAGTGTTTCTATATGTCAACAGTAAACAATCTGAAAAAGAAATAAAAAAGTAATCCTATTTATGATAGCCACGAGTGAAATTAAATAACTAGGGATTAACTTAATTGAAGAAGTGAAGATCTCTATAATAAAAAGTATAAAACACTGATGAAAGAAATTGAAGAGGACACCAAAAAAATACTCCATGTTCATGGACTATAAGTATTAATATTGATAAAATATCCGTACTACCCCAAACAGTCTACAGATTCAGTACAATCCCTATCAAAATACCAATGACATTCTTCACAGAAGTAGAAAAAAAAATCCTAAAATTTATGTAGAACCACAAAAGATGCAGAATAGCCGAAGTTATCATAAAAAAAAGAACAAAACTGGAAGAATAATATTACCTGACTTTAAAGTGTGCTACAGAGCTTTGGTAACCAAAACAGCATGGTACTGGCATAAAATCAGATACATAGACCAATGGAACAGAATAGAGAACTGAGAAACAAATTCACACATCTACAGTGAACTCATTTTTGACAAAGGTGCCAAGAACATACACTGGGGAAATGACAGTCTCTTCCATAAATGGTGCTGGAAAAACTGGATATTCATGTGCAGAAGGATGAAACTAGACCACTGTCTTTCACCATATACAAAAATAAAATCAAAATGGATTGAAGTCTTAAATTTAAGATCACAAACTCTGGAAATACTGCAAGAAAACACTGGGGAAAATCTCCAGGACATTGGTTTGCGCAAAAATTTCTTGAGCAACAACCCACAAGTGCAGGCAATCAAAGTAAAAAGGGGCAAATGTGATCACATCAAGTTAAAACACTCTACACAGAAAAGATACAATCAACAAAGTGAAAAGACAATACACAGAGTGGTGAAAAATATTTGCAAACTACCCATCTGACAAGGGATTAATAACCAGAATGTATGAGGAACTCAAACAACTCTATAGGAAAAGATGAAATAATCTGTTTAAAAAAATAAGCAGAAGATTTGCATAGGCATTTCTCAAAAGAAGATGTACAAATTGTAAATGGGCATATGAAAAGCTTTTTGACATCATTGACCATCAGAGAATGCAAATCAAAACTAAAACGAGATAGCATCTTATCCCAGTTAAAATGTTTTATATCCAAAAGACAGGCAATAACAAATGCTGGCGAGGATGTGAGGAAAAGGGAACCCTCATACACTATTGATTGGAATGTAACATAGTACAATCACTATGGAGAACAGTTTTAGTTTCCTCAAAAAACTAAAAATAGAACTACTATGTGATATAGTTGGGTATATACCAAAGAAAGGAAATTAGTATATCAAGGAGGTATCTGTACCCCCCATTTGTTGTGGCACTGTTCACAATAGCTAAGATTTGGAAGCAACCTAAGTGTTCATGAATTGATGAATGGATAAAGAAAATGTGGTACATATATGCAAAAGTACCATTCAGCCATAAAAAAGAATGAGATTCTGTCATTTGCAACTACATGGATGAAACTAGAGATCATTATGCTAAGTGAAATAAGCCAGGCACAGAAAGACAAACATCACATGTTCTTACTTATTTGTGGGATCTAAAAATCAAAACAATTGAAATCAGGAACATAGAGAGTAGGAGGGTGGTCTGAGGCTGCAAAGGTAGTGGGGTGGCGGGGGGAGATGGGGATGGTTAATGAGTACCAAAAATTAGAAAGAATAAGACCCACCATTTGATAGCACAACAGGGTGACTATAGGCAATAATAATTGTACATCTAAAAATAACTAAAAGAGTGTAATTGAATTGTGTGTAACACAAAGGATAAATGCTTGAAGAGAAGGACACCCTATTCTCCATGATGTGACTAGTTCACATTGCATGCCTGTATCAAAACTCATGTACTACATGATATATATACCTAGCATGCACCTACAAAAAGTAAAAATAAAAATAAGTAAAAATTTAAAAATCATTAATATTAAAGAAATATAAGAAATAATGGAAGAGGAGAGAGTAGAACATGTGACCACATATATGGAAAAAGAAGATGGAACATTTCTTAGTTTCTATTTTGGGAAATTACATGACATGCATAGACTGGTTTTGCCCAAAAATGTGACTAATCCCTAAAAAATATGACTCATGGCCAGGCATGGTGGCTCATGCCTGTAATTCCAGCATTTTGGCAGGCGGAGGTGGGTGGATTACCTGAGGTCAGGAGTTTGAGACCAGGCTGGTAAGCTCCATCTCTACTAAAAATACAAAAATTAGCTGGGCATGGTGGCGGGCGTCTGTAATCCCATCTACTCAGGAGGCTGAGGCAAGAGAATCGCTTGAACTTGGGAGACAGAGGTTGCAGTGAGCTGAGACTGTGCCATTGCACTTCAGTCTGGGCAATAGAGTGATATTCTGTCTTAAAAAAATGGCTTATGCCTAAAAGATACCTTGCTGAGATATTATGGCAATAGAGACTTTTAGCTTCCATGATATCTCAGCAAGACGGCTTTTTCTCACTAAGACATTACTTAAGATGAATAGGTAGTGTTCAGAGTCTGAAGATGAAAACTATTGAGACGAAACTTTTTCTATGTAGATTGGTGTGAGAAAGGAATCTTATAGCTTCCCCAATGTCTTTCAAGCCATTTCTTCTACAGAAGGGGAGTAATAGATGGAGCAGTATATGGTGGCCAGGCCTATGAGAAGATAAAGAATGGCAAAAGGAAGAAGTTTTTGATTTAATTGCAGCTATCTTGGCATCTTTGCAAATATTGGAGATTTTCTTTTGCTTGTCTATTGAAAGTGTTTAACACATATCAGTCAGTTTATTGACCCATAAGGAGTACATTTTTGCTCTTTATAAGGGTCCTTATGCACAAAAAGTGAGAGTAAGAGAATGGTATGCAAGATCCCCTGTTTCACAGGCTACAAAGAAATTGAACTATTCAGATTACTGATATAATAATTGACACTGAAGATACCTTGACTTTGAATCTTTCATTTTTCACGATCATCCTGCTTCAGTTTCTCTCTTACCTTTTAATTTTATTCCAGAGGACTCAATTTAGATCTTATTAGTTAGCTGAGCTAATAACTATACAAAATAAATAATTTATGTACATGGGAAAAATAACTTTAGATGGTTCAAATGACTATGCAAAATGTCTCTGACTTTTGACTACCACATGGCCAGGCTGCAAATTTTCCAAACTTTTATGCTCTGCTTTCATTTTAAATATAAGTTCCAGTTTCAGGTCCTTTCTTTGCTCACACATATAAGCATAGGCTGTTACAAGCAGCCAGGTCACATCTTAAACACTTTGCTGCTTAGAAATTTCTTCTGCCAGATACCCTAAATCATTACTCTCAAGTTCAAAGTTCCACAGATCCCTAGGGCAGACAGACAATGTGGCCAAGCTCTTTGTTGAAGCATAACAAAAGTGACCTTTGCTTCAATTATCAAGAAGTTCTTCACTTCCATCTGACATCTCATCAGCCTGGACTTTGCAGTCCATGTCACTATCAGCATTTTGGTTACAGCCATTCGACAAGTATCTAGGAAGTTCCAAACTCTCCCCCATCTTCCTGTCTTCTTCTGAGCCCTCCAAACTGTTCCAACCTCTACCTGTTACACAGTTACAAAGTCGCTTCCACATTTTTGGTTATCTTTTCAGGAGTACCCCACTCCTGGTATCACTTTACTGTATTAATCTGTTTTCACACTGCTGATAAAGACATACCCAAGACTGGGAAATTTACAAAAGAAAGAGGTTTAACTGGACTTACAGTTCCATGTGGCTGGAAAAGCCTCACAATCATGGCAGAAGGCAAGGAAGAGCAAGTTATGTCTTATACGGATGGCAGCAGGCAAAGAGAACTTGTGCAGGAAAACTACCCCTTATAATACCATCAGATCTCATGAGACTTACTATTATGAGAACAGCATGGGAAAGACCTGCCCCCATAATTCAATTTCCTTCCAATCTTACAACATGTAGGAATTCAAGATGAGATTTGGGTAGGGACACAACCAAACCATATCAACTTCTTTGCTTACTAATATGCACTTAAGGTTTCTAAGTGTTTTTCATGTCTTGATAGCTTATTTATTTTTAGTAGTGAATAATATTCCATTGTCTGGATATACTACATTTTATTTATCCATTTACCTCCTGAAGGGCATCTTGGTTGCTTCCAAGTTTTGGCAATTATGAATATAGCTGGTATAAATATCTCCTTGCAGGTTTTGGTGTAGAAATAAGTTGTTAACTACTTTGTGTAATTACCAAGGAGCACAACTGCTGGACTGTATGGCAAGACTATGTTTAGTTTTGTAAGAAGCTGCCAAACTGTCCCTTAAAGTGGCTGTACCATTTTGCATTCTCACCAGGAATAAATGAGATTTCCCATTGTTCCACATGCTCACCAGCATTTGGTGTTGTCAGAGGTCTGGAACTTGGGCATTGGAATAGATGTGTCAGGGTATCTCATTGTTTTAATTTACATTTTCCCAATGGCATATGATATGAAGCATCTTTTCATATGTTCATCTGCTATTTGTGTATCTTCTTTGGTGAAGTGTCTGTCAAGGTCTTTGGTCCATTTTTAAATCAGGTCGTTTGTTTTCTTATTACTGAATTTTACGGTTTCTTGTATATTTTGGATAGCAATCCTTTTGTGTTTTTGCAATTATTTTCTCCCACTCTCTGGTTTTTCTTCTCATTTTTTTGACATTGTTTTTTACAGAGTAGAAATTTAAATTTTTATGAAGCTCAGTTTATTATTGATTTCTTTCATTGATCATGCATTTGGTGTTGCATTTAATGACTCATTCCCATGCCCAAAGTCATCTAGGTTTTCTTCTATATTATCTTTTGGAGTTTTATAGTTTTGCATTTTACATTTAGGTTTATAATCCATATTGAGTTAATTTTTGAAGAGTGTAAAGTCTGTGTCTATATTCATTTTCATATGTATATATATTTTTTGCCTGTGGATATCCAGTTGTTCCTGCATCATTTGTTAAAAAGACTATCTTTGCCCCACTGTATTTCCTTTGTTCCTGTATCAAAAATCAGTTGACTTTGTGTATGCAGGTATATTTATAGGTTCTCTATTCTGTTCCATTGATCTATTTGTCTCTTCTTTCATAAATGTCACACTTTCTTAATTAATGTAGCTTTATGTTATGTTTTGAAATTAGGTAATGTCAGTCCTTGATTTGTTCATGTCTTTCAGAATTGTGTTTGTTACTCTGGTTTTTTGCCTTTCCATATAAGCTGTAAAAAGAGTTCATCAGTGTCCCTCCAAAAATCTTGCTGGGCTTTTGATTGTCATTACACTGAACCTGTAGATCAAGCTGAGAAGGATAAACATTTGGACAATATTGAGTCTTCTTATTTATGAAAATGGAATTCTTCATTTCTGTAGTTGTCCTTTGATTTCTTTCATCAGAGATTTATAGTTTTCTTTATGTAAATCTTGTACATATTTTGCTAGATTTATACCTACATATTTTACCTTTGGGGTGCCAATGTAATTGTTTTATGTTTTTAGCTTAAATTCCACTTGTTTATTGCTGGTGTATAAGAAAATGAATATGTATATAATGTATATAATAATAAATACATGTATACAATATATCTTAGTTTGTATGTTAACTTTGCATCCAGGAAACCTTGCTACTATTGCTTATTAGTTTCAGGATTTTTCTTTTTGTCAATTCTTTTGGATTTTTTTAAGTAGATGATCTTGTCATCTGGGAAGAGAGTTTTATTTTTTCCTGCTCAATCTGTATAGCTTTTCTTTTCTTGTCTTATTGCAGTAGCTAGGACTCCTGGTATGATGCTGAAAAGGAGTTGAGAGAAGGGACATCCCTGCCTTGTTCCTGATCATGGTGAGAAAATTTCACTTTTCTCGTTATCAGGTATGATGTTAGCTGTACGTTTTTGTAGATATTGTTTACTGTATTGAGAAAGTTCTTCTCTATTCTTGTTTTACTGAGCTTTTTTTTGTTGTTGTTGTTATGATTAGGTGTTGAATTTTCCTAAATGCCTTTTCTGCATCATTGATAAGATCATGTGATTTTTCCTCTTTAGCCTGTTAATGTGATGAATTACATTAGATGACTTTCAAATATGAGCCAGCCTTGCTATTTGTTGCCCTTGTTCTTTGTTCTTATTTTTGTCTTCCACTCTTTATTTTTTTAAAAATAATTCCTTCTCTGGTTCTTTAACGATTTTTTTTTTAAATGTATGATTTTCTTTTTTCTTTTATTTTGGTGGTCGGTGGGGGCGGGGTGGGGACACGGCCTCACTGTGCCCAGGCTGGAGTACAGTGATGTGATCTTGGCTCACTACAGCCTTAACCTCTTGGGCTCAAGTGATCGTCCTGCCTCAGCCTCCAGAGTAGCTGGGACCGCAGGCATGTGCCACCACATCCAGCTAATTTTTGTATTTTTTTTTTGCAGAGATGGGGTTTTGCCATGTTGCCCAGACTGGTCTCTAAATCCTGAGCTCAAGCGATTCACCCACCCCAGCCTCCCAAAGTGCTGGAATTACTGGCATGTGCCCAGCCTATCTATGATTTTCTATAATTTAAAAAGGAAATATTTAGGTATTTTGTTTTGTTTTGGTATATATCCTGCTGTGTGTTCTCTGAGCTTCTTGGGTCTGTGGTTTGGTGTCTGACATTATTTGGGGGGAAATTCTTAGTCATTGTTTAAAAACAATCTTTTTTGGTTAACTTCTTTCTTTCTTCTCTATCCGATATTCCCCGTATGTATATGTTATACTTTTTGCAGTTGCCCCAAAGGTTTTAGATTTTTTTTCCACTTTTTCTTTTGTCTTTGTTTTCTTTGCTTTTCAGTTTTAGATGTTTCTACTGATCTATCCTTAATCTCAGAAATTCTTTCCTTGGCTGTGTCCAGTCTACTAATAAGCTGATCAATGATATTCTTCATTTCTGTGACAGTATTTTGATCTCTAGAAATTTTTTGTGCTTTCTTAGGATTTTCATCTCTGTTACATTGCCCATCTGTCTGGCATGCTGTCTACCTTATTACTGAGCTCTTAGCATATTTTTTAAATTCCTGGTCTGATAATTCCAACATCCCTGATGTGTTTCTCTGATGCTTGCTCTGTCTCTTCAGATTGTTTTTGCCTTTTAATATTTCCTGTAATTTTTTCTTGACAGCCAGACACGATGTACTGGGTAAAAGGAACTGCTGTAAATACGCTGTTAGTGCTGTGGTGGTAAGGTGTGTGGGGAGAGGAAGTGTTCTATAGGCCTACAATTAGTTCTCAGTCTTTTAGTGAGCCTGTTCCTCTGGGCTGTAAACTTCTCCAGTGTTTTAGTCTCCCTCACTCCTCACACACCCTTTAGCTGCGAAAGAATTGTAGAGTGGGCTGAAGTTGGGTATTTCTCTTCCACCAGGTCAGTTAACCTCTGATGAAACCCCAGCAGGTTGGGCTTTGGTTAACTGGTTTCTCCGGAGGGCAGAACTTTGCTAAGCACAGAGTGCTGTAGTGTATTTCAGAATTATTCCTTTTCCCCTATCCGTGCTGGAAGTGCAAGGGGATTTTTCTGTGATATTTACTGTGGAAGCCTGGTCAAGTTGCTAAAGATAAAACTTATAAAAGTGTGGCCCCAGCCTCCCCACCCCATGACTCAGCCTTCCTGGAGTTTTCGACTCTCAGACTTGTCCTTTCTGAGCCTAAAACAGTTTTTAAAATACAGTTCAGGTTTTCCTACGTCAGCAATGGTTCCCATAGATGCTTCTGCTTCTGAGTCTTTGTTCCAGTAAGCCACGACTCCCTGCATTCACCTATTTGCCTAATCCTGGGGGCAGTGGTATGCCTGGTGTCCACACCTTTATTATGGATCCAAGATGAATTATTGAATTTTCAGTCTGTTCAGCTTTTTACTTATTAGGAGTGAGTGGCAACTTTAAAGCTCCTTACATGCAGAACCAGAGACTAGAAATCATCTGCTATTGCCTTTTTAATATAAATTTCGAAGAACATTTTCTATATTAAGAAAACTTGTCATATAACCATTATATATATGTATATATATCTTCTTAAAAAGTATATTATCCTTTTGACTTTATTTATGATCTTGTTTGTCATGCAGAATTTAAAAAATACTATATAGTCAAATTTATCAAAAACTTTTTTCATGGATTGTGAGTTATAAGCCCTGCTTAAAAATCCATACCACTCCAAAATGGTAAAATTTTATATTGTATTTTCTTTAGTTTTTCAGATTTTTTTTGTATTTAAATTTTTAATAAAAGTGTGTGTGTAAAAAATGAGGTTGATGTCCACGGATTTTTATTTTTCTTATTTTTTTTGGTTCATTTTGAGGCTGCCACTCATGCTCAACATCCTTTTCTGAATGACTCATTTTTCTTCATTGATTTAAAATATTTGTCCATTTTCCATGTTTCTTATTTTTCACTACTAAGGTTTTCAACTTAAGCATTTTTTTAAAAATCCAAAATGTATTGTTTACTGTAATGATGCATAATACCAATAGCTTACCAAATATGAGAGTAATATGTAGCTAGTCATCACTCAGCTCATGCTAGAAATAAACATGGGAATATGATGTGAATAGAAGGAAAGTTACTAGAGAAGGAGAAAGAGATAAACTCTGAGAGTGTGTAGTGATGTGTCATCTAAGACAATGTAAACTATATGCCCGTAATCTCAAATCTGTCAGTTGTTTTCAGTTGAGAGGACTCAGACAAAGCAGTAGACAATCATGCTCATGAATTGTTCACTGAGTAACAAGTAGACAAGCAGCTTTGGAAAACAATGACAACTTGGCATCTTCTTTGTTCTTTTTGAAGAGGAGAAATTAAACAGTCAACACTTGGGTTTAGAGTTCTGACAAGTTCCAACTAGTTGAAATGCCTTGAAATTTGCAGCTACTTCAAGTTTGGGATGCTGTCATTGTTCTGGAAGAAGATTTTTGAATTTTCTTCTGTTACCACGTATGCTCCTTCATGATGTTTAGTTATATCCCCTGCAGAAATTATCATAGCTCTCTGAAAATGTTGTTGAAAATTGATTATATTTCAAATATAGTGTCCCTAACTTAAGCAGAATGAGTACAGACAGGTCTTTTTTGCTGAGATTTCTTCTTCCTACCTCTCCCTCTCCTTCACCTTCTTCCTCCTCTCTTTGACCTCTGTCTTCTTTTCTTTCTCTTCCTCGACTTTGCTGGACTGATTCCATGATCCTTTCCCGAAGTAAGCATCTCTGGGGGATCAACCCTTACTTTGGACTACAATGCCATTGCCATCAATATTTAAAAGTAATCTCATCATAAGATACTATCTCACACCAGTTAGAATGGTGATTATTAAAAAGTCAGGAAACAACAGATGCCAGTGAGGATGTGGAGAAATAGGAATGCTTTTACACCATTGGTGGGAGTGTAAATTAGTTCAATCATTGTGGAAGATGGTGTGGCGATTCCTCAAGGATCTAGAACCAGAAATACCATTTGACCCGGTAATCCCATTACTGGATATATACCCAAAGGATTAGAAATCATTCTACTATAAAGACACATGCAAATGTATATTTATCCGGCACTATTCACAATAGCAAAGACTGGGAACCAACCCAAATGCCCATCAATGATAGACTGGATATAGACAATGTGGCACATATACACCATGGAATACTATGCAGCCATGAAAAAGAATGAGTTCATGTCCTTTGCAGGGACATGGATGAAGCTGGAAGCTATCATTCTCAGCAAACTAACACAGGAACAGAAAATCAAAAACCAGCCAGTCGCAGTGGCTCATGCCTATAATCCCAGCAATTTGGGAGGCTGAGGTGGGTGGATCTCCTGAGGTCAGGAGTTCAAGACCTGCCTGGCCAACATGGTGAAACCTCGTGTCTACTAAAAATACAAAAAATTAGCTGGGCGTGGTGGTGTGTGCCTGTAATCTTGGTTGCTTGGGAGGCTAAGGCAGGAGAATCGCTTGAACCTGGGAGGCGGAGGTTGCAGTGAGCTGAGGTCATGCCATTGCACTCCAGCCTGGGCAACAAGAGAGAAACTCTGTTTGGAAAAAAAAAAAAAAGAAAAAAGAAAGAGAGAAAAAAAGAAAAGAAAACTGAACACACCACATGTTCTCATTCACAAGTGGGAAGTGAAAAATGAGAACACATGAACACAGGGAGGGAACATCACACACCGGAGCCAGTTGAGGGGTAGGGGGCAAGCAGAGGGAGAGCATTAGGACAAATACCTAATGCATGTGGGGCTTAAAACCTAGATGATGTGTTGATAGGTACAACAAACCACTATGGCACATGTATACCTATGTAACAAACCTGCATGTTCTGCACATGTATCCCAGAACTTAAAGTTAAAAAAAAAAGTAATCTCGTTATAAAGGAAAGCAGCTGTTCACAAGAGCATATAAAACAAACAATGGATCTATATTATTTAGATTCATGCAGATTTAAGACTGTGATGTCTAATATGCAACTCCCTGTATATATCTATCTGTATTGATATAGATATGTATATATCTATATCTATATCTGTATCTATCTATCTATAGAGAGAGATTTATTTTAAGGAATTGTTTCATGCAATTTTAGGAGCTGGGAAGTCCAACTTCTGCAGGGCAGGTTGTCAGGCTGGACAACCTGGGAATCATTGATTTTGCAGTTTGAGTTTGAAGACAAGTCTGGAGGCATAATTTCTTCTTCTTTGGAGAACCTAAGTATTTTTCCCTTAAGACCTTCAACTGATTGAACGAGGTCCATTCACATTATGCAGAAAATCTGCATTACTCAAAGTCTACTGATTCAAATATTAATTTCATCTAAAAATACCTTCACAGTGACATCTAGACTGATGTTGGACCAAATATCCTGGTACTGGGGCCTATCCAGTACCAGGATAGATAATAAAAATTAGCCATCACACAATCTTTACTTCTAGCAAATCTTTTCCAAAAGCCTACTTTGCTTATACAAGTATAATATACCAACTTTTTTTTTTTTATTGTTTCTGGTATATCTATTTCCATTCTTTCAACTTCTCTGTGCTTTAAATCTGAAACTTAAAATAAATCCTCATATATCGACATTCTCAACTGTTCATAAGCTTCTTATTTCACTGAGAAGATAGAAACAATCAGAAGAGAATTTTCAAAAGCTTCAACACTTACCAGTCACTTGCGTCTATGCTCAAATACTCTCTTTCCTCTCATTAGAATGTAATCCCATGTGTGCAGGGACTTTGCTTATTCTCAGCACTTATCATCATACCTGAAAATGTAGGCATTTAAAAATAATTGTTGAATTAAAAATGAATAATAAAAATACCTCTGTCATTACCAGAACAAAACTATCATTTATTCATTCCCTCAATAAAAATTTATTAATGCCTATTTACTGACAGGCCATATTCTAGCAACTGACAATGTAGCAGAGATAGAACAGATAAAAGTCCCTATCCTAAGGGAATTTATATTTCAGTTGAAGGCTAAGTTCATGTTAGCCACTACAATAAGCCTTTACATGAATCATCTCTTTTCAATCTTTCAATCTTTCAAAAAAAATTTAGGTAAGTGTTATCCTACCTATTTTCAGAAGAGAAAGCTAAGGCTTAACTCTCCTATTTAATATCACATACAGCCAGAATGCAGAGCTTCAAATATATGTCTAAATTACTAATCTACTGTGCTGATATAGACATAAAGGGGTTTATCATCTATATTATGTTGCAAATAGTGAGGAGGAAAAAAGCTTAATCAGAAGTTCTAAGCAATTGTAGCTCTGACCCCAAGATGGCAGTATTTGCATTCGCCCAGCCTGCAGGTCTGAATGTGCAGTATGTGTAAGATAGCAAAGCCTGGTCTCTAATTGGCTAGGGATACTCTCTGAGGAACTTTTTGTTTAGTGTTAGAAAAAGAGAAGATGTTGAATACACAAGTCAACTTGTGGGAGCAGATCTCTGCAAAATAAAAATGAAGAAGCGGCTGAGGACCTGCTTGGTGATTTTGTGGCTTTATTTTTATAGTAAGTTAGTGGACAGTTTTAGCAAAGTTAACAGAGTAAGTCAAGGGAATATTTTCTTAAGATTTGGGGTGAAGGTGTAGTCCACTGGGATAGGAGGAAGGGAGAAAACGGGACCATTTTCTGTTTCACTTGGGATTCATTGTGGGGAGTAAGGAAGGGATGCAAATTAGACAGTATTAATACTGAATAATGGATCTCTTGAATCTCACTTTGCTTTCTGAATAGGGGGAAGTGGCAAAAACCAAGTGGAGCAGAGTCCTCAGTCCCTGATCATCCTAGAGGGAAAGAACTGCACTCTTCAATGCAATTATACAGTGAGCCCCTTCAGCAACTTAAGGTGGTATAAGCAAGATACTGGGAAAGGTCCCATTTCCCTGACAATCATGACTTTCAGTGAGAACACAAAGTCGAATGGAAGGTACACAGCAACTCTGGATGCAGACACCAAGCAAAGCTCTCTGCACATCACAGCCGCCCAGCTCAGTGATTCAGCCTCCTACATCTGTGTGGTGAGCGCACTGTGCTCCCCAGGCACTTGAAGCCAGTATGTAAACCTGCACCTGGAGGTTGTCAAGGAGGCATAGGAGTTGGAGTAGATCATTATTTTTTATGCAGAATATAATTTCACAAGTGCGTGAATATTTATCTTTCAGACATGATTCGATTTGAGCTTGAGCCTAGAGTTCTACATAGGCTCCAGTAGGATACATGCCCTCAAGCGAAGATTGACATTCTCACACAACACACAAAGTTGATTGCTACCTCTGGGTGTTCCCAAGGGCAAGACAGTCAATCATGCTGTATTACTGCTGCTGAAGTAGATGACAGTGTTGGTTGGAAGGGAGAGACTAGCTTGGTTTGTGATCTGGACACCTACCAGCAGAACGTTGACTAAGTGAAAGAGCAACAAGTAGATGTGGCTGATGGAAATACCTTGAGAAGTTTCCTTCCCCTGAAAGACATTCAGTTGTCATTTCATGGCTATTCAAGTTCTCAGAAAGCATCCTGTGAGAATAAATCTGCTCTTCCCATTTAGCTATGCTCCGGATGAAGGTATCTGTCCAGGTGCTGCACCAACTCTTTATCACCTTCCACCACTGCTCTTTTAGAGGACACTGGAAGGCCAGGGGATCCTGGCAGGCAGAGTCACTCTCAGGCAGCAGAACAACTGTGCCAGGCTTTTCAACTATCAGTGTTCTAGAAAAGAGGCTTAGGGACAGAATGCCTACCTGCAATTGTGAACTCTGGTTTGCACAAATTAGCTGTGAAGTTCTTTTTGGGACAATTAGAGAAACGTATATATAATTTGAGAATTAGATGAGAAAAGTACTTATTTAAAAGGCAGATATCAACCGTAAAAAACGGGAAGAATATACACCAAGATATTAAAAATGGCAATCCCTGTATGGTGGGAATATAATGTTTTTACTTTTTGTCTTTCCTTGTCTTCTGTGCTTTTAATTTTCTATAGTTCTTGGATTTTTCTTCTGTCGAAATAAAGATTATTAAAAAATAACAAACGTCTTAAAAATGTAAAGGATTCACTTGGGAGGCTGAGACGGGCAGACCACGAGGTCAGGAGATCGAGACCATCCTGGCTAACACAGTGAAACCCCGTCTCTACTAAAAAATACAAAAAACTAGCCGGGCGAGGTGGCGGGCGCCTGTAGTCCCAGTTACTCGGGAGGCTGAGGCAGGAGAATGGCGTAAACCCGGGAGGCGGAGCTTGCAGTGAGCTGAGATCTGGCCACTGCACTCCAGCCTGGGCGACAGAGTGAGACTCCATCTCAACAACAACAACAACAAAAAAGTAAAGGATTGCATCTGATCTGTCACTATAAACTCACAGGAATTGATATTTAAAGATGATCACACATTTCAGGATATTGTTGAATAAGATTGATTTGTTATCTTTATAAGCCCTGGAAATAAGTTCATTTCCAAGCTTAGTGAATTGATAATTTGTGAATAAATGAAGCCAGGACCTGGACTGTTCTTTGTAACTAGTCTGGAGATTGCTTAAGTGTCAAGACATCAAAATGCCTTGAATTCTGGAGCAAAAGTAAACCTAGATATATTCAGTAACCAGATATTTTTTCCTGTCCTGTATCTCCTTTCAAGTCTTTAGAGTGAAGAAATTAAAGTTCAGAATGCTGCTATAGCAGACTTGTGTAAGTAATTATAAATTAATTGAGGAAAAAGATAAAATACATGAAAATGGAATCAATAGGTAAAATTCCAAGTATGTGGACAAATAAGTTGTAAGGGTATTCTCAGAAGGAGATCACTGTGGGACAGAAAAGATAGGAGGAAGTATCATGGGGAATAGCAAATTTAGTTAGGTCTTGAAGGACAGCCACACATTGAATTTGTTCATTACACAATTATTTATTAAACAAAGAATAGGGCCAGATGCGGTGGCTCATGCTTGTAATCCCAGCACTTTGGGAGGCCAAGGCGGGTGAATCACTTGAAGTCAGGCATTCAAGACCAGCCTGTCTAATATGAGGGAGCCCTGTCTCTACTAAAAATACAAAAATTAGCCAGGCATGGTGGCATGCACCTGTAATCCCAGCTACTAGGGAGGCTGAGGCAGGAGAATAGATTGAATGCGGGAGGTGGAGGTTGCAGTGAGCTGTGATTGCACAACTGCACTCTAGCAAGTGCAATGGAATGAGAGTCCATCTCAAACAAAAAAAAACGAAACAAAAAACAAATAATAAGTGACAGGTGTTTTTGTAGGTAGAAGGAGTAGAGTAATAAACAAAATAGATAAATGCAAACACAAAAGACCTTCCATCATGAGGCTTGAGTCTATATTTGTCTACAGTGTTCACTTTCTTTTACAGGAATATCTTGGGAAGTTTGCATTCCAATATAGGCATTTTCTTTGTTTGCTTAGTTTGGCAGGTTTCACATGGTGATTAAAAGGCATAGGTATTGACATGCTTATCTATCACTTACTAAATTGCATTACCCTGGACAAAATTACATAACCTCAGAGCACCTACACATCATCAATGGTAATTACACATACATTGCATGGTCATAAGGATTGAATTAAATTAAATGAATTTAGTTAAATGCTTGAATTGCATTGGTAGAAAATAATTTTTAAATTAATGGTAGTTATTCTTGGACATAAATGATACAACAAAGGTAATTTAAAATAAGACAATAAGAAACTTTAAGTATAGATTAAGGTTTACCTTTCCACTCTCCTTCTGTTGATCATATTCTTTTACTATGGTTATGGCCGAGAGTCACCCTTTATTTCACATTGGCCTTATCCCATCCAATTATTTGAACTGACAGTATTGGCTTGTTTGTTTGTTTGTTTGTTTTTATCTCATAGGTTTTCTGCACAGAAAATGAAGCTTTCTTGCTTCTGGTGTAACTTAGTGTAAATTCTATGATGGATCCACATGATTCAGTCCTTTATGGAGCAGGACTCAGATATAACACCATTATACTGACCTACAGTGCCAATAACTAGATCCATACCCGGGAGCTCATTTAACAGAGCTCTGCATTGGAAAGGAGAGAAAATAACCTTTCTAGGTTTGGGGGAGAAATCTTTTTAAGTTATTCAATTTATAACTTGTACATACATGGTAGATACCCAGGAAGTATTATAGAAGGAAAAAAGAAAGAGGAACCTCTAGGGGACAAACGCTAGATGTAGCTGACCGAGAATCAGCACCTGGTCCTGCCAGGGCCCTTTTCCATGTTACTTCTTCAGAGATCAGGAGGAGCTGTGTGATCTGTGCACGGGGGAGTAAATCTTGTTTCTGGCTGGATGGGGAGACTCTCAGCTTCCTGCAACAAAGAACTATGAATAGTCACTCAGAGAAACCAGACATTTGGCTTGATAGTGTTTGAGGGCTCCCAGACCCCAGCCGGAGACCTCACTGAGTCTGAGTGATAAAAATGGAGAAGCCCTTGGGAGTTTCCTTCTTGATTTTCTCCTGGCAGCTGTGCTGTGAGTTACTGGGCTCTGGAAATATCATAAAAAAGAGCAGACTGTAGTATCTTCTTCATAAGTCTGGAAGTTATAGAAGGGTGATTAGGGTCTCAGTGCTCACCTGTGGGGGCTGTGAAAAGAGAGTATATCTTCCAAATGAACTTCTATGGATGAATGTCATCTGTCTGTGGTTCTCTGTTTAAACAGGGGTGAATAGACTGCATACACTGGAGCAGAGTCCTTCATTCCTGAGTATCCAGGAGGGAATGCATGCCATTCTTTTTTTTTTTTTTTTTGAGACAGAGTCTCGCTCTGTCGCCCAGGCTGGAGTGCAGTGGCGCAATCTCGGCTCACTGCAAGCTCCGCCTCCCGGGTTCACGCCATTCTCCTGCCTCAGCCTCCCGAGTAGCTGGGACTGCAGGCGCCTGCCACCGCACCTGGCTAATTTTTTGTATTTTTAGTAGAGACGGGGTTTCACCGTGTTAGCCAGGATGGTCTCGATCTCCTGACCTCGTGATCCGCCCATCTCGGCCTCCCAAAGTGCTGGGATTACAGGCGTGAGCCACCACGCCCGGCTATGCATGCCATTCTTAATTGTACTTATCAGGTGAGAACACTCTTCAATTTCCACTGGTTCCTGCAGGATCCAGGGAGAGGATTTGTGTCTTTGACCTTAATTCAATCAAGCCAGAAGGAGCAAGGAGACAAATACTTTCAAGAACTGCTTGGAAAAGAGAAGTTTTATAGTGTTTGGAATCTCCCACTCTCTCATCCTGGAGATTCAGTCACCTACTTCTGTGCTTTGTGGCAGTGTCTCCCCAGCACCTGCAGCCTGTGCCATGATCTGCAGCCGGGATCCTTGACACAGGCCTGGCCTTGCAGGTGGGAGTGAGCCAGAAGGCAGTGGGATGGCATATTTAAAGTGTTTAAAGAAAAAAAAAATGTCAACCAACAATTTTATATCAGGCAAAACTATTGTACTAAAACAAAAGAGAAATTAAGGCAGTTCCAGATAAACAAAAACTCAGAGTATTCATCTCTTGTAGATCTGCCCTACAAGAAAATCTAAAGGGAATCTTTCAGGCAGAAAATAAATGGCACTAGACAGCGACTTGGAAACATGCAAAAATAATGAACAATCATAAAGGTAGTTACATAGATAAGAACAAAGCCAGTAGTTTTTGTTTGTAACTCCCACTTTTTCCCTAAATTATTTAACAAACTAATGCATAAACAATAATTATAATTATATTGTGGATAATCATACACAATAATCTCATTGTGTATACTGAGAACACAATAAGTATTCCATGTGTATAAAAATTTCCTTTGTTGTTGTTGTTTTTAATAGTACAACTTATGTATTTCAAATAGACACAAAATTAGTAGCATTTACAGTAGTATCTTAAGATAAATTGCCTTTGAATAAGATCTTGCTTTCAATACTTTGACGTCCACAAGGCATATCTAGAAAATTTCATGCTATGGAAGATGAAGACTGTTTAATCCAATGGGGAAGGGGACTATGATTTCTCTTTGATTAATTGCCATAACACTGTCCTTAAGGCATATGAAGGAGTTTCATATGTTATTTATACATTAGTAGACACAGAAGTTTTGCAGTACAACTTTGATGTATAAATTCTGTCATTTTGCTAGCACTGATATTGCTCTTTATATCTATTTGCCCATACTATTTTTGTTACAAATATTAAAAAGGTGATTTCTTCCTGAAAATACTGTGGTCCTCATTCAATTTTAGATGTTATATTTGTTTTTTTATAAAATTTCCAAGAAAGTAGTGACTGCATTCTTGGGTTGGTGTGACTCTTCCTTTGGTTTTTACGCTTACTGAGAAGTGACTGTTGTAATTTCTGTCATGTACAATACATTCCTAGAAAAAGGGATTTCAATACTAGCATATTACTCTCATTCTATTTCCTACGGCAGTTGTTGGTGGGAATGGGAAGGGCCTGCCCAGGCCATCATTGATGAATACTGATTACATGGCTCTTGAGTAGACAAGAGCCTGCATCATTGCTGGCCTACAGCTACCAGCTTCTTCAAGGACACAAAGCAGATTATGGACTAGAGGAGGAACAGCGGTTGTTGTGCTTATTACTCTGTAGACCCAGTTAAATTTCTTCCATAGTTAACCCTCCATAGATCTGGTTTGCTTTTTAGGTTAGGATGAAAAGGCAAAGTGAAAGACCAAATTCATGAATTTTGGAGATTCATTCCTAGATATAAACTTAAAACAAGAAAAGAAGTAAGAGGAAGCAGATAAATGAACAGGCATATAAAAGTCTAGATAGTGAAGGTAGGTCCATCTCTTTTGCAACAGCCCAGATAAATACTGTTTTGACATGCACATGTCATTGGTGTAAGGCAGAATGACGAATTCCAAGCTCTAGTCCCTGGCTTTGTTGAAAAATTTGGCCCAGGCTGTGAGCTCGAATCATATTTGTTCAGCTAGATTTTAGGTCATTCTATTTTGAAAGAATTCTTTTGAATTACAGGAAACTACTTTAAAACGTGGAGATAACAGAATGGTATGGGGATGTGTGGCCTGACATGGAGAAGAGCTATGTAATGTGAAATCCTCCTTAAATTGCAAGAGTCTCACTCAGAGTTTTGTAATAGAATGCTTCATGACTGACTGTTCAGTGTAGGAAAGTGGCTATTAGAAATAACTGCTCTTACTCATACGAGAGTTGCCATTTGATATCAAACACATACACGCATAAACATGCTTCACAGACATCAACTTGGAGCATTTGCTTCTCAAATTTTTAATGTAACTAACATGTCAGATTTTTACATTCATCTATTCACATAATACAGGTCTACATTTTGAGTACATCTTTGATTACTATCATGATTCCACAAGATGGCAGTGTGTTCTTAGGGACTCTGAGGAAAGGTCTGAAGTGCTGGGGTGTGTGTGTGTGTGTGTGTGTGTGTGTGTGTGTGTGTGTGACAGAGAGAGAGAGAGAGAGAGAGAGAAGGAGAGAAAGACAGAGAGAGAACGGGACAGATGATAAGAGGAGGGGTTGGTGATATACCAGGGGTTGTGAAAAGAACCTTTTTTCTAATTGGTAGGACAGATTCTTTTATGATTCCTAAAGTGGAAGAAATAAAATATCTGTGCTACGTTATTTTTTTTGGATTGAAAATTTTAATCCTCAGTGAACCAGGGCAGAAAAGAATGATGAAATCCTTGAGAGTTTTACTGGTGATCCTGTGGCTTCAGTTAAGCTGTGAGTTTGGGCATGTCTATAGGAACATAATGTATAATATTTCAAGATGTTTTGTATCCTAGGCTGGGGGCTAAAAGCCTGCATTTTTTTCTCTAACTAAGGGAGAGTACAAGGCCTGTAAAAAGATGATTTGAATTCTGGGGAGTAAGCATTTACCTCCCAATTTGTCTTCTCTGTCTGACCACTGTCTTTTTCACAGGGGTTTGGAGCCAACAGAAGGAGGTGGAGCAGGATCCTGGACCCTTCAGTGTTCCAGAGGGAGCCACCGTCACTTTCAACTGCACTTACAGCAACAGTGCTTCCCAGTCTTTCTTCTGGTACAGACAGGATTCCAGGAAAGAACCTAAGTTGCTGATGTCTGTATACTCCAGTGGTAACGAAGATGGAAGGTTTACAGCACAGATCAATAGAGCCAGCCAGTATATTTCCCTGCTCATCAGAGACTCCCAGCTCAGTGATTCAGCCACCTACCTCTGTGCAGTGCGTACACAGTGCTCCCCAGACACCTGCAGTCTGTACCCAAACCTGCTGTGCCCCAGGAATGCCTGATGTAGAGCTTAGACTGCAGGGCAGTCAACTTGTCTTTGCTTTCCAGATTCAAGTGGAAATTAAGAGTACTAGTATGGAGGACTGATTGATCAGGGAAGTATTATTATAATTCTGAAAATAATTAAGACCCTGAAGGAAAATGAAAGGTACAATCTTGGTCTGGTTAAAATGTTTTCTAGTATTCTCTTTCTACTTTAGTTTTAAAATATTTTTTATGTTTCTTCTGGAGAGATTAAAAAAAATTAAAATATTTTTTGAGATCATTGACAAACAAGAAGGATTACATATTCATTTCATACATACATCACAATCTATGCCATAAGCATATCCATCATCTCTAAAAGTTTACTTCCTCCCTCCTTTTTAAAAAAATTTAGGTAAGATTGATAGACAGCCAGGTGCACATATTACATAATGTATACATTTTAATGCCCACTCTAGTTTTGTGCCACATTTTTACTTTATGAGATTGATTTTATGATTCTTTTTATTTATATCAGGAAAACATTTTTATACAATAACAGATATTCTGTCACTGTCCATAGGATATCTTATTCTTTCCCCATTTAGTTACCCAAGAAATTTGATGGTCATTGCTTTAGGAATGCAAAGAAAAACACAAATGCAAAATAAAAAAAAATCAACAAACTACTGTGAAAATCCTGTAAGTCATAAATTCTTTTAGTTATAGGACCCTCATCCCATCTCCAGTGCCACTCCTGAGTTATATAAGGGCACATTTGATGAGTAGTTGGAAGAACAAGAGGGAGAGGGTGAGAACTGGTTAAAAAAAGCCTAGATATTTGCAGAGATTGAAGATTAGAGAGGGTCTATATTGCCATTTTGGGGTAAAGTCTGAATTGAACTCAAAACCTTGTGGAAGAGTATATTGATTCCTATGTAACTGAGTGTGGCTTGGAGATGGTAGGGAGACTTAGCCCTAGTCACAATATGTCACATACTCACAGCCCCTGCTGGGATGACTTAAAATTTATTGAGAAAGATCTCTAAGTATCTAAAAGAAGTCTAGACACCAAGAGGCTTTGTTATGATGAACAAAGACCTGTACAAATCAGTGACCAGAGACCATTTGGTATTGAGCATGTTTCAGCAAATGTTGGAGGAGAGTTGGAAACACTCAAGAGCAGATAAATGCCTCCCTCCTCTGACTACCTAGCAATACATATTTGCCCTGCAATGTATACTAAGTTAGGGCAAAATATTTGTGCCTGATGAAAAGAAGGCTTTTTAGTGGATATTAAGTTGAATTACAGGAAAAAACTTTGAACATCACTTTATTATAAAAGTGAAGTTGTAGTCTGTTGGGCATGATATTGTTTATGTAGTCCCCAAAGTGGGAAAGTTCAGAAATGGAGAATTAAGATTTCTGTCCAAAGTTGTTCCCATAGTCACTGATGGAAAGGATGCAACTCAATCCAAATGTGCTTCAAATTCTTAATCTGAAGAATGAAAGACTGAACAAATCTTTCCAAGTCTTGGAAGAAAGATGTGAAAGGCAGTAAGGAAGAGCAGAAAGTTGCGCCAGAATCAAGATCCTTAAATTTTAGTTCCACATTTATTGTACACCTTTTGGCTTCCAGGCATTCTGGAAAGAACCTGGGTTGTGTTTTTTGTTTGAATATTTATGTTACTAATGGTCCATTTATTAGGCTATATATTACATATATTTCAGGATTTGTCTCAGTATTAAATGAGATAACATATCGCCTTTGGATGAGTTCCTTAAAAGTAGAGACTGCACTTGGAATTCTTTCTCTGTAATTGATTGAGGAAACCAGGTTGAGATGGGGGAAAGGCTAAGCATGGACATGGTCCAGTGGGAGTCTTGATCCTGCCTGACCTTATAGGGAGCTCTGGAGAGTGAACTGCATCAAAAGGGTGATTCCTCCCACCCTGAGGCAAGGGAGTCAGACTGCTCTGACCTATTGTGGGTAAGAATAAAATCATAATTGGCTGTGCTATTTCTTGGGGTAGAGGTATATGCTACCGGACAATCGTGACTCTCATTGGCAGAGGTCAACTTTCTAGGGAAAGGGGCAACTGTGAGCCAACACTCACAGTGGCGGGGGATGGCTACACTGTCCTAGGAAAGGAGATCTAAATTGGGGATCAGCAGTGTTCATTATTACTATGGAGCGTGACTGGTATGTGGGCAGCATTCAAGAAATAATAAACTTTAATTATATTCTGAATTTTAATTTCTCTCTCTATTTTAAGGCGTTTATACAGTTGGCCTGACCAATTTTGAATAGTTGAAATAATGTAAGTTAAAGCACTTGTTAATGGAAACCATCTAAATAAATATAAAAAACAGATAAAAGGAAACATTTTTTCAAAGCTAAAATTCAGGAATTTTTAAAAGAGTAGTGACCAGAGAACCACTCTACTATCTTAGTTGCTTTTGGGAATGATGAGATGACATTCTATCCGTCACTTTCTATCCAGGTAGCAATGATTCTGACGATTTACAGTTCATGACTCTGGGCTTCCACATGTAGACAGAACAACAGAGATACCATCTATATTTATATACGATTAATGCTATTTTGTTATTAATTTGTGTTTAAGAATGAAGGACTGGGTAGCAGGATGGACTCCTCGTGTCATTGTGTCCATGTTCCCCACAAGGTTTCTTTTTGAATGGGGTGCCTGGCCAGTAGTGTGGGTATGTGGGCCTGTCACGTGAATTGACAGGCTTCTTTCTAGGATGAATGAGGAGGGAACTGGTAATTAAGTTGCTTCTCTTTGTTCCCTGAATCTAATATCATTGAAAATGGTCTACTTCTATTAACTACTGATAATAAAAACTGAAACCATCCCAGATGGTTCATGTAAACTCTCATGAAGTTTACGTGCCCCAAGTTGGCTTCATATGCTTCTCACACACAAATACAGAAGCAGGTTGGTGAGAACAGAGGGAGGCTAGTGCAGCCATTCCACATGTGGACCTTCACTACCTTCTCTTGTGTTCTGTTCCTCTCACCCTTCATCACTTACTCTCTTTCTCAACCCAGAACCTCTCCAGGGTCCCACCCAGTAGGTTCCCTCCATTCACATTTCTACTGTAATCTTCTCATAGTTCATTCTGGCCTGGACTTTTCCCCTCTCTGTTTTATCCATCAGTGTGCTCGCATCCACTTATCATCTACCTCATGGGAATTGTGGTATCTTTCATCTTTTTATTACTTTCATTATTAATGGATTCCGGTCATTCTGCTTATATTTTTACATTTCATTTCAGTGGGAATTTTAGAGAGTTAAGAGGACAGCACATGTGTTTAGTTAGAAGTTTTGTATCAGAAGCCCACCCTAGTAACATTTAAATTTTTAAACTGACTACATAATTTAGTCTTACATGTGATAAACAATTTATAGGCAGAATCAAGAAATAGATCAGAAGCCCAAGGGAAAACTGATTTCAGGCTGGTACAAGTCAATGGAGTATTCAGAAGCAGTTTTTGTTCTGACCTTGTAAAATCCCATTTTACCTGAGATTTTTCTCCTTATTTGGTTATTTCATTTTTTAGGATCCAATGATCTCTATGTTGCAATAGGTTCGGTGGGGAAGGCTTTTTGCTCAAAAGCTTCGTTTTATTATTGGGGCACAGGGCAGTCTGTTCTTGTTCGCTATGCCTTGTCTCCTACCCACATGGCACTGCTGTTTACTTAGCTCTGTTGAGCGTCACCATCAATATCTCTCACCATTTCTATACCTCTCACAGGTTCCTCTAGTTTCTGGTCTGCTGGTTGCACTCTTTCCACCTGTATTGAGTTCATGTAGGTTTACTTTTTAAAAATCTCTTTAACTACTTTGATAATCACTTATTTATATGTTATATTTTCTTCCACTTATCATTCTGTTCAAGTTTCTTCATAGATGGAGGAACTTAATTGTGGAGATAGAGAAACTGCATTAATTTTTTTTAGTGTCAGATTCTCATAATTTGGCACAATATATCAGTCTATTCTGAACACTGACAGTTGGAATAGGACTCTCACTTTCTCTTTTTAAATATGTTATCTAAGTTATTTTCTCCTAGGTTCACAAATATTAAACTTGTTGACATGAAATTAGGAAGCCTTTTCCACACTTTCCACTTGACAAAGAAAATTCTTGCCTTTAATCGTTTGCTTTGATTAATTAATTAATGACATGTGATCCAGGCTGACTTTAAGTATGAGTCTCTGATCTAATTTATTTTTTAAAGAATCAAATAAAGGAACAATCTCTTTCACCCACTGTAATGCCCACATCCAGCTGCACAGGGCCATATGAGACTCAGCCCAGACTGAGACAACTGATCACCACTCCTCTCTTTGATGAACGGCTTTACTGATATAGAGTGTCTCAATGGTTTTCCAAAGTCTACAACGTTGTCTTCTGTGACTAATTTCTCAGTGAAGTAAATTACTCTTCTATTTCTACATAACTCTCCTTTCTCATGTATTTAAACTTAAAACCATTTACTCTACGGAAGGTGACGTCATCACGGATTCGGGAAGAAAGAAACACTTTCTGTTGGTTTTGAGATCACATCTCTCAAATGAGAAGGAACAGTTCACTTCCTTGGATCTGTGGTTCCACGTGTGCCCTTCAGGGGGCGACATTGCACTAAGGAGGCATCTGTGTTCATTGCAGACCATCCTCATCTACTGAGCCTCCTCCCTGCAGCTGGCTGATGTAGCTCACTGATGTGTGTGTAGATAGGGAGCTGTGACGACAACAAGAAGTCAGAACACATCCAGACTCCTTAAGAGAAGACCTCTTTGTGTTTTGGAAACTTTTCAAAGCAAGGGACTTGTCCAGCCCAACTTTCCCACTGCTCCTAGCTCCTGAGGCTCAGAGCCCTTGGCTTCTGTCCGCCCTGCTCAGGGCCCTCCAGCGTTGCCACTGCTCAGCCATGCTCCTGCTGCTCGTCCTAGTGCTCGAGGTGATTTTTACCCTGGGTGAGTAACATTCCATTACCTTTTCCTACTTTTGTAAATGTGACTGTGTTGTAATTGCCTCAAAGTAGACTTCTTAGCGAAGTCTGCGCTGCTTTTACTTACACAGCGTTCGTGTTGCAGGAGGAACCAGAGCCCAGTCTGTGACCCAGCTTGACAGCCAAGTCTCTGTCTCTGAAGGAGTCCCTGTGCTGCTGAGGTGCAACTACTCATCGTCTTTTTCACCATATCTCTTCTGGTACGTGCAATACCCCAACCAAGGACTCCAGCTTCTCCTGAAGTACACATCAGGGACCACCCTGGTTAAAGGCATCAACGGTTTCGAGGCTGAATTTAAAAAGAGTGAAACCTCCTTCCACCTGACGAAAGCCTCAGCCCATGTGAGCGACGCGGCTGAGTACTTCTGTGCTGTGAATGACACAGTGCCTGAGAACGCAGGGCAGCTGAACACAAACCTCCTGAGATGCTGAGACTTTCTGTGACTCGAGAACTCAACCTTGAAGTCTGTCTTGTAATATTAAATAGCAATTCCAAGTTTCTGATGCTTATTGATGTATGCTGTATCTTTTCCATCTATTTATTTTTAAACTAACTATGACTTTAAATTTAAAGTGTGTTTCCTTTAAGCAGCTTTATATATAGGGTCTTTCTATCCACTATGCCAATCTCTGGTTTTGCATTGGCAAGTTTAGATAATTATGAGTTAATATATATTGATGTAATTGGTTTTAGTATACTATGTTATTATTGTGTTTCTGTTTCACCCTTTTTTTTTGGTTCTTTTTTTTTTTTACTGACACTTTTTGGATTATTTGAATATTTTAAACAGTATTTTTATCTATGGACTTCTTTGGTTTTATTTCCATATTTTTTGAGTGGTTGCTCTGGAGATTATAATACATATGACTAACTCTCCGGGGTCTTCTGTGATGTTGTACCTCTTTATGTAAAATGTAGAAATTTTTGTATAATATGTCTCTTTATTCAACACTGATGCTTGTTGTAGCAGTTCACATATATTAAAGCTACATATATTGGAAACCGCACCATATAATGATACAATTTTTGTTCTAAATAATTTTATGGACTGTATAAAACTCACTAGGAATAATAATAAATATTTCGTGTTTAACAGCTGTTTACTAACTCTGGTATCCTTCCTTTGTTTCCAAAGTAAGTTTTCCTCTGAAACCAGGAGATGTGTTTGAAATGATGTCATTCCCTTCAAACTTAAAAAACTCCCTTTAACATTTTTTCTAGAGTAGGTTTACTGGTAATTGTATTTTTTAGTCATTTGTTATCTGAAGATGTCTTTATTCTTAATTTGCCCTTTATTTGTGGAAGATATTTTTACTGGGTCTGTAATTCCGTGCCAACCATTTTTCCCCTTACTTTAAAGATACTGTTTCATTGTCTGTTGGTCTCCATGTTTTCTGGTTAGAAATCTATGGTCATTCAAGTAATTGTTCCCCAATGATATTAATATGTTGTTTTTCTCTAGCTGCTTCATATATATGCTATTTGTACACACACATACACGCAAGTAAAATCGTATTGTCTTTTGTTGTCCTCAGCTTAATTATTATTTTTACATGTGGTTCCCTTTAATTTGATCCTGTTTGGGGCTTAAATTCATAAGTTTGTCTTTCTTTGAATTTGGGAAGTTTTTGGCCATTCTTCTTTCAAATATGATTTTTGGCCCAATCTCTTTCTCTTCTCCTTCTAGGACTCCAATTAGTTAAAACTTAGACTTTAGGACACTTTCCCACTAGGTCTCCATAGCTCTATTTTTTTCTTCTTTCAAACTTTTTCTTGATTTTAAGGTCTGCCTCTATCCACTAGATGCCTCTAGAATTACATACGCCAAGTTGTGACAACCAAATTTGTATCTAGATTTGTCAAATGTCTCCTGAGGGGAGCAAAGTCAAAATTAGTTAGGTTAGGTAATCTATACTGATGTATTTTCAAGTTGTTATTCTTTTCTCTATCATCTTCATTTTGCTATTGAGCCCTTAATGTGAGATTTTCATTTTGGATATTGTACTTCTCAGTTCTAAAATTTCCTTTTTTTTTTCTTTTTTGAGATGAAGTCTCGCCCTGTTACCCAGGCTGGAGTGCAATGGCATGATCTTGGCTCACTGCAACCTCCACTTCCCAGGTTCAAGCCATTCTCCTGCCTCAGTCTCTCGAGTAGCTGGGAGTACAGTTGCATGCCACCACCCCTGGGTATTTTGGTATCTTTAGTAGAGGTGGGGTTTCAACATGTTAGCCAGGCTGGTCTTGAACTCCTGGCCTCGTGATGCACCTGCCTTGGCCTCCTTGTGTGCGGGGATTACCCATGAGCCACCATGCCCGGCATAAAATTTCCCTTTTTTTTTTTTTTTATTATACTTTAAGCTCTATGGTACATGTGCACAACATGCAGGTTTGTTACATATGTATACATGGGCCATGTTGGTGTGCTGCACCCATTAACTCATCATGTACATTAGGTATATCTCCTAATACTATCCCTTCCCACTCCCCTCTCCCCACAATAGGCCCCAATGTGTGATGTTCCCCTTCCTGTGTCCAAGTGCTCTCGCTGTTCTACTCCCACCTATGAGTGAGAACATGTGGTGTTTGGTTTTCTGTTCTTGCGATAGTTTGCTGAGAATGATGGTTTCCAGCTGCTTCCATGTCCCTACAAAGGACACAAACTCATTCTTTTTTATGGCTGCATAGTATTCCATGCTGTATATGTGTCACATTTTCTTATCCAGTCTGTCACTGATGGACATTTGGGTTGATTCCAAGTCTTTGCTATTGTGAATAGTACCACAATAAACATACGTGTGCATGTGTCTTTATAGCAGCATGATTTATAATCCTTTGGGTATATACCCAGTAATGGGATGACTGGGTCATATGGTACTTCTAGTTCTAGATCCTTGAGGAATCACCATACTGTTTTCCATAATGGTTGAACTAGTTTACAATCCCACCAACAGTGTAAAAGTGTTCCTATTTCTCCACATCCTCTCCAGCACCTGTTGTTTCCTGACTTTTTAATGATTGCCATTCTAACTGGTGTGAGATGGTATCTCATTGTGGTTTTGATTTGCATTTCTCTGATGGTGAGTGATGATGAGCATTTTTTCATGTGTCTGTTGGCTGTATGAATGTCTTCTTTTGAGAAGTGTCTGTTCATATTCTTTGCCCACTTTTTGATGGGATTGTTTGTTTTTTTCTTGCAACATTTGTTTGAGTTCTTTGTAGGTTCTGGATATTATCCCTTTGTCAGATGAGTAGATTGCAAAAATTTTCTCCCATTCTGTAGGTTGCCTGTTCACTCTGATGGCAGTTTCTTTTGCTGTGCAGAAGCGCTTTAGTTTAATTAAATCACATTTGTCAATTGTGGCTTTTGTTGCCATTGCTTTTGGTGTTTTAGACATGAAGTCCTTGCCCATACCTATGTCCTGAATGGTATTACCTAGGTTTTCTTCTAGGGTTTTTAATGGTTTTAGGTCTAACATTTAAGTCTCTAATCTATCTTGAATTAATTTTCGTATAAGGAGTAAGGAAAGGATCCAGTTTCAGCTTTCTACTTATGGCTAGCCAATTTTCCCAGCATCTTTTATTAAATAGGGAATCCTTTCCCCATTTCTTGTTTTTGTCAGGTTTGTCAAAGATCATATGGCTGTAGATGTGTGGTATTATTTCTGAGGACTCTGTTCTGTTCCATTGGTCTATATCTCTGTTTTGGTACCAGTACCATGCTGTTTTGGTTACTGTAGCTTTGTAGTATAGTTTGAAGTCAGGTAGCGTGATGCCTCCAGCTTTGTTGTTTGACTTAGGATTGTCTTGGAGATGCGGGCTCTTTTTTGGTTCCATATGAACTTTAAAGCAGTTTTTTCCAATTCTGTGAAGAAAGTCATTGGTAGCTTAGTGGGGATGGCATTGAATCTATAAATTACCTTGAGCAGTATGGCCATTTTCACGATATTGATTCTTCCTATCCATGAGCATGGTATGTTCTTCCATTTGTTTGTGTACTCTTTTATTTCACTGAGAAGTGGTTTGTAGTTCTCCTTGAAGAGGTCCTTCATATCCCTTGTAAGTTGGATTCCTAGGTATTTTATTTTCTTTGACGCAAAATTGTGAAAGGGAGTTCATTTGTGATTTGGCTCTCCATTTGTCTGTTATTGGTGTATAAGAATGCTTGTGATTTTTGCACATTGATTTTTGTATCATGAGGCTTTGCTGAAGTTGCTTATCAGCTTAAGGAGTTTTGGGGCTGAGATGATGGGGTTTTCTAAATATACAATCATGTCATCTGCTAACAGGGACAATTTGACTTCTTCTTCTCCTAATTGAATACCTTTTATTTCTTTCTCTTGCCTGATTGCCCTAGCCAGAACTTCCAACATTATGTTGAATGGGAATGGTGAGAGAGGGCACCCCTGTCTTGTGCCAGTTTTCAAAGGGAATGCTTCCAGCTTTTGCCCATTCAGTATGATATTGGTTGTGTGTTTGTCATAAATCGATCTTATTATTTTGAGATAAGTTCCCTCAATACCGAATTTATTGAGAGTCTTTAGCATGAAGGGCTGTTGAATTTCGTCAAAGGCCTTTTCTGCATCTATTGAGATAATCATGTGGATTTTGTCTTTGGTTCTGTTTATATGCTGGATTACATTTATTGATTTGCATATGTTGAACCAGCCTTACATCCCAGGGATGAAGCCCACTTGATCATGGTGCATAAGCTTTTTAATGTGCTGCTGGATTCGGTTGCCAGTATTTTATTGAGGATTTTTGCATCAATGTTCATCAGGGATATTGGTCTAAAATTCTCTTTTTTTGTTGTGTCTCTGCCAGGCTTTGGTATCAGGATGATGTTGGCCTCATAAAATGAGTTAGGGAGGATTCCCTCTTTTTCTATTGATTGGAATAGTTTCAGAAGGAATGGTACCAGCTCCTCCTTGTACCTCTGGTAAAATTCAGCTGTGAATCCATCTGGTCCTGGACTTTTTTTTGTTGGTAGGCTATTAATTATTGCCTCAATTTCAGAGCCTGCTATTGGTCTATTCAGGGATTCAACTTCTTCCTGGTTTAGTCTTGGAAGAGTGTAAGTGCCCAGGAATTTATCCATTTCTTCTAGGTTTTCTAGTTTATTTTTATAGAGGTGTTTATAGTATTCTCTGATGGTAGTTTGTATTTCTGTGGGGTCGGTGGTGGTATCCCCTTTATCATTTTTTATTGCATCTATTTGATTCTTCTCTCCTTTCTTCTTTATTAGTCTTGCTAGCGGTCTATCAATTTTGTTGATCTTTTTCAAAAAACCAGCTCCTGGATTCATTGATTTTTGGAGAGATTTTTGTGTCTCTATCTCCTTCAGTTCTGCTCTGATCTTAGTTATTTCTTGCCTTCTGCTAGCTTTTGAATGTGTTTGCTCTTGCTTCTCTAGTTCTTTTAGTTGTGTTGTTAGAGTGTCAATTTTAGATCTTTCCTGCTTTCTCTTGTGGCATTTAGTGCTATAAATTTCCCTCTACACACTGCTTTAACTGTGTCCCAGAGATTCTGGTATGTTGTATCTTTGTTCTCTTTGGTTTCAAAGAACATCTTTATTTTTACCTTCATTTGTTATGTACCCAGTAGTCATTCAGGAGCAGGTTGTTCAGTTTCCATGTAGTTGAGCGGTTTTGATTGAGTTTCTTAGTCCTGAGTTTTAGTTTGATTGCACTGTGGACTGAGAGACAGTTTGTTATAATTTCTGTTCTTTTACATTTGCTGAGGAGTGCTTTACTTCCAACTATGTGGTCAATTTTGGAATAAGTGCGATGTGGTGCTGAGAAGAATGTATATTCTGTTGATTTGGGGTGGAGATTTCTGTAGATGTCTATTGGGTTCACTTGGTGCAGAGTTGAGTTCAATTCCTGGATATCCTTGCTAACTTTCTGTCTCTTTGTTCTGTCTAATGTTGACAGTGGGATGTTGAAGTCTCCCATTATTATTGTATGGGAGTCTAAGTCTCTTTTTAAGTCTCTAAGGACTTGCTTTATAAATCTCGGTGCTCCTGTATTGGGTGCATATGTATTTAGGATAGTAAGCTCTTCTAGTTGAATTGATATCTTTACCACTATGCAATGGCCTTGTCTCTTTTGATCTTTGTTGGTTTAAAATCTGTTTTATCAGAGACTAGTATTGCAACCCCTGCCTTTTTTTTTGTTTTCTATTTGCTTGGTAGATCTTCCTCCATCCCTTTATTTTGAGCCTATTTGTGTCTCTGCGTGTGAGATGGGTCTCCTGAATACAGCAATCTGATGGGTCTTGACTCTTTATCCTATTTGCCAGTCTGTGTCTTTTAATTGGACCATTTAGTCTATTTACATTTAAGGTTAATATTGTTATGTGTGAACTTGATCCTGCCATTATGATATTAACTGGTTATTTTGCTCCTTAGTTGATGCAGTTTCTTCATAGCATCGATGGTCTTTACATTTTGGCATATTTTTGCTATGGCTGGTACCAGTTGTTCCTTTCCATGTTCAGTGCTTCCTTCAGGATCTCTTGTAGGGCAGGCCTGGTGGTGACAAAATCTGTAAGCGTTTGCTTGTCTGTAAAGAATTTTATTTCTTCTTCACTTATGAAACTTAGTTTGGCTGGATATGAAATTCTGGTTTGAAAATTCTTTTCTTTAAAAATGTTGAATATCAGCCCCCACTCTCTTCTGGCTTGTAGAGTTTCTGCCAAGAGATCTGCTGTTATCCTGATGGGCTTCCCTTTTTGGGTAACCCGACCTTTCTCTCTGGCTGCCCTTAACATTTTTTCCTTCATTTCAACCTTGGTGAATCTGACAATTATGTGTCTTGGAGTTGCTTTTCTTGAGGAGTATCTTTGTGGCATTCTCTGTATTTCCTGAATTTGAATGTTGGCCCACCTTGCTAGGCTGGGGAAGTTCTCCTGGATAATATCCTGCAGAGTGTTTTCCAACTTGGGTCCTTTCTCCCCGTCACTTTCAGGCACACCAATCAGACGTAGATTTGGTCTTTTTACATAATCCCATATTTCTTGGAGGCTTTGTTGATTTGCTTTTACTCTTTTTTCTCTAAACTTCTCTTCTGGCTTCATTTCATTCATTCAATCTTCAATCACTGATACTCTTTATTCCAGTTGATCAAGTCGGTTACTGAAGCTTGTGCGTTTATCACGTAGTTCTTGTGTCATGGTTTTCATCTCTATCAGTTCGTTTATGGATGTCTCTGCATTAGTTATTCTAGTTATCCTTTCTTCCATTCCTTTTACAAGGTTTTTAGTTTCTTTGCACTGGGTACGTAGTTCCTCCTTTAGCTCTGAGAAGTTTGGTCGACTGAAGCCTTCTTCTCACAGCTCGTCAAAGTCATTCTCCATCCAGCTTTGTTCTGTTGCTGGTGATGAGCTGCGTTCCTTTGGAGGGGGAGATGTGTTCTGATTTTTTGAATTTCCAGCTTTTCTGCCCTGCTTTTTCCCCATCTTTGTGATTTTATCTGCCTTTGGTCTTTGATGATGGTGACGTACTGATAGGGTTTTGGTGTAGGTGTCCTTTCTGTTTATTAGTTTTCCTTCTAACAGTCATGATCCTCAGCTGCAGGTCTGTTGGAGTTTGCTTGAAGTCCACTCCAGACTCTGTTTACCTGGGTATCAGCAGCGGAGGCTGCAGAAGATAGAATATTGCTGAACAGCAAGTGTTGCTGTCTGATTCTTTCTCCGGAAGCTTCGTCTCAGAGGTGTGCCCAGCTGTGTGAGGTGTGAGGTGTCAGTCTGCACCTAGTGGGGGATGTCTCCCAGTTAGGCTACTCAGGGGCCAGGGACCCACTTGAGCAGGCAGTCTGTCCATTCTCAGATCTCAACCTCCATCCTGGGAGAACCACTGCTCTCTTTAAAGCTGTCAGACAGGGACATTTACATCTGCAGAGGTTTCTGCTGCTTTTTGTTTAGCTATGCCATGTCCCCAGAGGTGGAGTCTACAGAGACAGGCAAAGTTCCTTGAGCTGGAGTGGACTCCACCCAGTTTGAGCTTCCCAGTGGGTTTGTTTATGTACTTAAGCCTCTATAATGGTGGGCGCCCCTCCCCCAGCCTCGCTGCCACCTTCCAGTTAGAACTCAGACTGCTGTGCTGGCAATGAGGGAGGCTCTGTGGGCGTGGGACCCTCCAGGCCAGGTGTGGGATGTAATCTCCTGGTGTGCTGTTTGCTAAGACCCTTGGTAAAGTGTAGTATTAGAGTGGGAGTTACCCAATTTTCCAGATGTTGTGTGTCTCTGTTTCCCTTGGCTAGGAAAAGGAATTCCCTTCCCCCTTGCACTTCCCAGGTAAGGTGATGCCTTGCCCTGCTTCAGTTCTCGCTGGTTGGGCTGCACCCACTGACCAGCATGACTGTCCGACACTCTGCAGTGAGATGAACCTGGTACCTCAGTTGAAAATGTTGAAATCACCCGTCTTCTGTGTTGCTCACTCTGGGAGCTGGAGGCTAGAACTCTTCCTATTTGGCCATCTTGGGTGCCCCCCAGAAGTTTGCGCTTCTAATGATCTTGTAGTGAACATAGTACCCTACAGATAGTTTTGCAACACTTCTCCCTCCCTTTCTCTCCCCCAATTTGGAAACCCCAGTGGTTATTGTTCTCATCTTTGTGTCCCTGTGTACTCAATGTTTAACTCCCACTTGTAAGTGAGAACATTCTGTATTTGGTTTTCTGTTTCTGTGTTAATTCACTTAGGATAATGGCCTCCAGCTTCATCCATGTTGCTGCAAAGGACATGATCTCATTCTTTATATGGCTGTGTAGTATTTCATGGTGTACATGTACCACATTTTCTTCATCCAGTCCACCACTGGTTGGAATTTGGTAACATTCTTAAGGGTGCATGTTACAGGCTGTCCTAGATTTTTATATGCTATTCAGGCAATGGTAGGGTGTGTCTCTAAAGTTCTATAGTTGAAATCCATATCTTAAATACTTTTATTTAAAAACCAGTTTCTAAAATTCATTATGCTATTTAACATGCCACTAATGTTTCTAATAAAAATCCATTATCTGATATTTCCTGTGCTACTTATAAAAGCTTCAGGTATCATTCAAGCTGTGGGTAGCTGAACTGTAGTTTCCTCTGTTGTGGCCTTACTTGTTAATAACAATAGTAGCTCACTGCCTTGGAGTTTACTTTCTTGACTAAGTCAATTGACTCTCCTTAGAGTTGAGACTTAAGTTAACTAGCTCATGCTTGATATTCTGTGGTTTCTGTTGAAAAGATTTAATGTAAATTATATGTCCTAGCACTTTTGTATATTTATTCTTACTTGTATATATATGTAACAATATTTAGATAAGTGTTCCTACAAATCCTGAAGATCTATAAGTCGTGTAATTATAATCCTTGTTCAACAGTCATTCCAGAGGACTTATAAAATATTTAGAGACATTTTGCTATATACAGTACATATTAAAATATTTTAAAGCTTGTTAGGTAACTTATAAAGAAAATTTCACTGTTATTTAATATCAAGTATGCAGTACATCCAATACAAATTTCCAATCATTTAAGCACAATAATAAAGTTGTCAAGATAATTAGACCTCTGTACAGAATTCTTATGGGGATATCTAAGACAAGGGAGCACTTTTATTCAGGAAACAAGTGCACCAAAACATGAGTGTAAAAGGTAGAATGTTAAGATGTTGAAGATATTTTATATGTATATTTATGACTTCAAATTGCTCTGTGTGATATATTTCATATAATTGGATATTAAAAATTTACTTTCATATTAATTTTCTAGAGCTGCCGTGACAAATACCACAGACGGGGTGGCATAAACATCAGAATCTGTTTTCTGTCAGTTCTGGAGATAGAAATCCAAGATCAAGGTGTTGGCAGGGCAGGTTGTTTTTGAGGCTTGCAGATGGTTGCCTTCTCACCATGCCTTCAGGTGGTCTCTCCTCTCATGGCACACATGTCTGTGTCTGGATTTCCTTTCTTATAAGAACACCAATTATATTGAGTTAGAGCCCAGCTATATAGTCTCATTTTACATTAATGACCTCTTTAAAGATCCCGTTTTCAAATACAGTTTCATTCTGATGTACTGGGGGTAAGGGCTTCAACATGTAAATTTCGGATGAGACACAGTTTATTCCGTAGCAACCGTAGCAACCCTCCAGGGAAATAAATGTTAAATTCATAAAGAAGACGATTAAAGCCTCTCTTGACACAACACTTTGCTAATTGCTGGTACACACAATGATCATATATGATTTTGATGATGAATTTTCCCTGCTGTCTTTTGTGATTCTAGAGCAATTAGAAATGTGCAATAACAGATGCAGATACTTCCTTAAATATTTCAAATTGTAAAGGAAGTAGAGAGACTAATGATAAAAATGTAAAAGCTGTTATTTAGACTTGCCTTCTTTCTCTCTGCTACATTAGCATATGGAATTTTTCTCATGTTAGTTTTGTCCTTTTCTCCAGCTAAATCTTAACTTCTTTTTGGTTTTTCATCTCAGATAGTTTTCCTTTCTTTCTCTACTGTTTTCTGTCTGAATGTTGAATTTTTTAACCTGTCTTTTTTTTCCTCTCTCGTCTCTGATTGAGATATTTTAACTGACTAACTTGTTATTCTTGTCTTGCACTACTCTTTTACTACCTAATCAGCAGAACTGACATTTTAAAACAGCAAAAATAATTGAAATTCTTTTGGAAGTTGTTTATGGCAGGCGCAGTGGGTTGAGTAGACAAGGGAGGGGGCTACAGTCCTTGAACACGGGGTGGCAGGAAGAATCCCATCCTATATGCTCAGCTTTCTTGGGGGTTGTTGTCTGTTTTTTCAAGCAGTATGTAGCAAGATTTTTAAATTTGATTGAATCGTAGTCTTTTTAAAAAATATGTTTCTATTACTGATATGTTTGGATTCTTCTTCTTTTTTTTTTGAGACGGAGTCTCGCTCTGTCGCCCAGGCTGGAGTGCAGTGGTGTGATCTCGGCTCACTGCAAGCTCAGTCTCCCGGGTTCATGTCATTCTCCTGCCTCAGCCTCCCGAGTAGCTGGGACTACAGGTGCCCGCCACCATGCCTGGCTAATTTTTTGTATTTTTAGTAGAAACGGGGTTTCACCGTGTTAGCCAGGATGGTCTCGATTTCCTGGCCTTGTGATCCGCCTGCCTCGGCCTCCCAAAGTGCTGGGATTACAGACGTGTGGATTCATTTTTAACATTTTGGCTTTGCTCAGCATGCTCTTGATTTGTTCTTTCCTGGTTCAGTCTGTCTTCTGTTGCATTAATAATTTTTTTTTCTTTCTACTGATTTAGAAAGTGTAAATTGTATTTTTGTTCCTAAAATTATCCTTAAATTATATACATGTATACATATATAATTTTTAAATGCCCAAAGTTATTATTATTTTTTTCTAAAGTTATTCTATAACATTTTTTCCTTGTATGTCCCCCTCCTTCTCCTTGGGTGTATTTTTTTTCTCTTTTTGACTTACTATCTTTAGAAATACTTCTGTAGCTGATTAGAAGAAACTATACATATCAAGATGGTAATTTTAGAGTTTATCACATAAGCCAATAAACTAGAGCTCTGATGTACACTAAGAAAAGTAATAAAAAAGAAAACCCTTCAGCACAATAGGTGGAACATGAATTCGTTCCCTTCTTCCTCAGAGCTTTTGACCAATCTTCCCTCTCCTTGGAGTGCTTTACACTACTAGCCACATTGATGGTTCTTTCACTAGCTCCTAGTCTCTGCTCCTGAAGAAACATGAGCACATATGAATAAAAAGAGGAATTACTTAAAAGCTTTATTGCCATTTTATATTTTATGGTTAAAAAATAACATTTTAAGTGTTGATCAATAGGAGAAAGGCTGTATAAACTGAAGTATATCCTCAATATGATGCAGTATGGCAGAAGGCCCCATATGTGTTAATACAATAAGACCTAAAGATTTATTATTGAGTTTGTAAAGTGAGTTACAAAAAGGTATGCACAAGATGTATCATTTTATTACACTGTAAAACTATAAATGAAATACCATATATTTCAGCTGTTTCATATATTTTGTATATGTATGTAAACAGCATCAACTACAAATTGATTAGATGAAAGAATAAGGGTAATAAGGGATGAAAGGACTAGAATTGGGAGTGGTGGTCAAAGGAGATTTTAGTCTATCTGGAATGCTGTATTACTTTAAATGATTTCATATATTTGTGAATTCTTCCTAGCATTAAACAAAAAAAAATCATAAAAACTATCACAAAGATTTATCCACATTCTTTTCTATTCTTCTCATAGAAAAGGGGAGAGAGGAGAAAATGATCACCTTCTTCATTATATTTTGTTCAATCTTCCTAAGTATAAGTATTTTTCCTGCCTCTGGGATCATACAGCTTCTAGTTTACACTCCTCTTAGCGTCCTACTGTGTGATTTGTAGTAGAGATATGCATTTTTGTCACTCCAGTAGACTATAAACTAGAGTAACGTCCACTTTTAAGTATTCTTCAAGCCTAGTAAATAATTCACTTATAGTAAAACTTCAATACATGTTTTGGACTTATTTCGAACTAAATTAAAGGAATTAAGAGAAGAGTACAAAATGAGAATTGCCAAATTAAGATATTAATTTCCACAAAATGACATTTTAAAAGTGGTAATTGGTTCATTCTTAATCCCCATGCAATCCAGGCAGTTGTAATGTTTTCTGACCACCTCCATTTCCTTCATAGGAAACACGAAGTGAAAGGGGCTGGGTTGTGTGTGTGACTACTGAGGAATTAGTCGGTCTGAAGAGATCTTTGTTGATTGCTTCAGTCCACTAGGGGGCACTCTAGGATCTCCAGAAATGAAGACTTTTTCTGATGGTCCCAAAGGATGGAACAATTAAAAGAGGAGACAAGGGGGCTTGTGAGTCAGTCAAATCACAGATAACAAGAAATTGCAGTGGAATGGGGGGCAGTGCGTGTGTAAAGTTCATCTTAGGTTTTCAGCTCTGACATTCTATATAAAACCTCAGAAAGTTGGAGTTCATAGGTCTATGAATCCATTGTGAGGATGATTCTGTAAGTAGAGGTAAGGGAATTGGAGTTTTACTGGGAATTGGGAGGATGGACACTCAATAGAAAACATCTCTATTACATATTTTCAGTTTTTAAATTTTTATGGCTAAAATTCCTGAAATTCACTGACATGGAAATTATTCCAAAATACCCCTGATATCTGATTTCTTCATATATCTTCTCTGAGACTAAAAAGAACAAGAATAAGCAGGAAAGAAGAAAATAGGAAGGAAATAAGGACCAAAACCAGAAAGAGAATAGAGAGGAGAATATTTAATTTGACCAGCAATATGTGGCCTGATCATAACAGCTGTGTGGGCCTGCAGGGTGTGTAGGGAAAGGGCTGGATGGCGTGGGAGAGGTAGAAATTAAATCAGGGTGGATATCACACACACATCCTATTTCTCTTTTAATCAAACAAACTCTAGTTGGAAACAAATCAGAAAATCTCCTGATTTCAAGAAATTGTATTTATTTCTAAATCCACCATGCATGCTATCAAAAAGTTTTCCTTATTAAAATTTTCATATAATTGAATCGTACAATTTTCTGTCAAACTATGTAATTTGGGCTTCCCATGATTCTTCAAGGCTCTACTTTACCCAGCTGAGACACGGATTCGTCTCAGACGTATCATCCTCTTTCTTCACATACTATCCTATAATTTCTCTTACATAAAGTACTGTATGGAAAAAAAAACCCTATAACTTTATACATTGGAAATATTGGCTCTTCCTCCCTTGCACTATTCCCACCCAGAGTTTTAGAGAGATTACTCTGCAGTCTCAAGGGTCACTGCTGGTGGAGTTTCCTATTTAGATGAATGACAGAACTCAGGTGTGATTGGTGCTCAGGGAGTCTGGTGCAAACTATTGATTGTAAGAACAAGTTTTTCTGGACCCAAGACTTGACCCCTTCCAGAGCAGGGGCAAAGGTACTCCAGCAACCAGGCAAGGAGCCATGGAAAGGAGACTGGGAGCTCTCTTGGGGTTTCTGTGGGTCCAGGTTTGCTGTGAGTTGGGCCGTCCCAGATGGGGGCTGTGGGGCCCCCATGTTCTGTGACTGACAGGGGAAGGAGGGGAAGGGAGGAAAGGGAGAGCTGACACAAAGCTCCTGGACTGTCCTACAGCCTCATGAGTGTTTCTAGGGATATTTTACAGGTTTGGAAACTGCATCAGTGATTCCTTAGTGACATAATACATATTTGCTTTTCTCTTTCTGAGCAGGGGTGAGAGGAGTGAAGGTGGAGCAGAGTCCTTCAGTTCCGAGTCTCCAGGAGAGAACTAGCTCTACTATGAGCTGCAGTTTTTCTGCCTCTGTGAACAATGTGCAGTGGTTCCAACAGAATCGTGGGTTGGCCTCATCAATCTGTTTTTCATGGCTTCATAGATGAAACACAATGGAAAGTTTTGGTTAAAAGGAAACTCTAAGGAGCTCTGTGGTACCCTACACATCACAGCCGCCCAACTGAAAGACTCAGACTCCTACTTCCCTGCAGTGGAGGCACAGTTCTCCCAGGAAATCTGTAGCCTGGATCTGAACTGCAGCTGGGCCTGCAGCCCCAACCCCTACCATGAGACAGGCATGTTGCCCCCACAGTATTACTTGCACAGCTTTAGGTTTTCTGATTGATGTTGCACTTTTATCTCTGCTAAAATTAGACATTTCAGGATTGCCATTTAACTTTTTTGTTCTACCCTTTTACTCTCAGAAATCTGTTTGCAGGAAAAAATTTTGATATGGAACCACTGGAGCAACGTATAAAGATATCAGGACCCAATGGACTGTTAAAACAGATCCTCTAGCAGAAAGCATATAAATTATACATAAATTACTATGATAAAAAAGGTTTGAAAAAATATATGCTGCTCAACAAATAGCAAAGAGATGACTCAGTGTTTCATCTAAATGCAGGTTGTTCACTTTTCTAGTAAAAGGGAAGAGAAGCATGTGTGATGTATATTATATATATATTTTAATATTGGTATTCATATTTTTTACTCCTGGAACCCATAAAAGATAAAATTTTAAGGCTCATAATGTCATTGGGTGTCAGACATTCTCTGAATTCACATAGATTACCTAGGTGCTGACAATACCTCTTTACTTTACACATGAATAAACTGAGGATTATAGGGCACACATGTCTTCATGTCTTGCCTGAGCTCTGATGTTTATGAAACTAGCAGTGAAGCTGGGCTGGGATTCCCCTTCTGGATGTATGAAAGCAGAGTGTGTACTCTAAGCTACACACTGTAGAAGACTCTTTAGAATCACCAAATACCAATTATTTCAATTGATAAATTTGTGCAATGTGCTCACATACATCACTGGCAAATATATCCGTTTGGATAATTTCTTTTTTTTTTTTTTTATGAGACAGTCTTGCTCTGTCACCCAGGCTGGAGTGCAGTGGTGTGATCTCGGCTCACTGCAAGCTCCGCCTCCCAGGTTCATGCCATTCTCTGCCTCAGCTTCCCAAGTAGCTGGGACTACAGGTGCCCGCCACCACGCCCGGCTAATTTTTTGTATTTTTAGTAGAAACGGGATTTCACCATGTTAGCCAGGATGGTTTCGATCTCCTGACCTTGTGATCCACCCGTCTCAGCCTCCCAAAGTGCTGGGGTTAGAGGCGTGAGCCACTGCACCCGGCCTCTGTTTGGATAATTTCTAAATTGCACCTAGTAAGAAATAGTTCATTAAACTTTTCATTTTGTTCCATTAAAATCCATTTGTCTTCCTTCATTACTCATGATTTTGTAACATCATTCAAGGTCTGGAAAAGAGAGCAGAAACTTGTAGGGTTGCCCCCAAAAAGCTTAACCTGCGGTAGCCACAGTCCAAGACTTCTGGCAAGCAAACCCAAAGTTTAAACCTCAATGTGGATCAGTTAAAACACTTGTAGAATTTCAACCTTACCAGGTCTGTTATGTGAATGTAAGAGAATGGATTAGGAAGGACTGGGGCCCTGAGAACCAAGATAAAGACAACCAGGCAGTCTCCAATGAAGCTGGGAGCAGGGCCAGCTTCCTGGGTATGTGACCTGATGCAGCCCAGCGGACCCTGGTTAATGCTCTGCTATCGCTGCCTTGACATTTTTAATAGTTTTGTTTTTAAACTTGTGTAAGTGAAGTTCAGTGAGAGGACAGAGCATGTAGGTGAGCAGAGGAGATAAACAGGACAGCAGGACACAGGACAGAATCACATGCGGGCTCAGGTTCATGGCAAAGTGGGCAGCGTATGAGCTGAGCAGTTGGATGGGCTATTTTGAGTACATGAACACGCAGGGGTCTCTGGTGTTCTGCGGCTATCCAAAGTGAGTGGCAGTAAACTTTTCAGGAAATTATTACACAATGGAAGCATATACATGGACAAGGTGATAAGGTATATTGGAGAGTTATTAGAATCTTTCAAAAAGTTTAGAGACTGTGGTTTTGAAAGTTGATATAACATTACAGTTTGAATATCTGCAGGTGTAGAAATAGAAATTACATGTAAGGATAGCAGCTTAATGAAAAGAACATCATTTTCTTACTTTTTAATGCTATCTTCTTTTGTTTTTTTTCTTAACATCTTTTTTTTTCACTTTTATTTTAGAATTGGGTGTTCTTTTGCAGGTTTGGTACAATAGTATGTTATGTGATGCTAAAGTTTGGAGTTATAATGAATCTAATACCCAGATAGTGAGCATAGTGCTGAAAAGGTGATTTTTTTGAATCCTTAACCCCCTCCCTCTGTCCCCTCTCTTGTATTCTCCCGGGTCTACTGTTTTCATTTCTATGACCTTGTGTACCTAATGTTTAGCCCCTACTTATAAGTGAGGACATGTCATATTTGGCTTTATGTTTCAGTGCTAGTTCACTTAGGATAATGGTTTCCAGCCGCATCCGTGGCTGCATAGCAGTCCATGTTGTATATGTACCATGTTTTCCTTATCAAATCCACTGCTGATGGGCACCTGGGTTGATTCCATGTCTCTGCTATTGTGAATAGTGCTGTGACGAATGTATAGGTACACATGTCTTTGGTAGGATGGTTTATTTTCCTCTGGGTATATAGCCAGTAGTGGAATTGCTGGGTGGAATCGTAGTTGAACTCTCAGTTCTTTGAGAAATCTCCGAATTGCTGTCTACAGTTGCTGAACTGATTTACATTCCCACCAACGGTGTATAAGTGTTCCCTTTTCTCCACAGCTTTATCAACATCTGCTATTTTTTTGGCTTTTTAACAAAAGCCAAACATTGTGATTTTGGTTTGCATTTCTCTGGTGATTAGTGATGAACATTTTTTTCATGTGTTTCTTGGCCACTTGTATGTTTTTTTTTTTTTTTTTTTTGAGAAGTATCTGAAGAACATTATTTTCATGTGAAGTTTTGAACAGCCATGTTTTAACATAGAGGATAATACTGAAATTAATTAACTTTTTTTTTTTTTTTTTGAGACAGACTCTCACTCTGTCACCCAGGCTGGAGTGCAGTGGTGCGATCTCAGCTGACTGCAACCTCTGCCTCCTGGGTTCAAGTGATTCTCCTGCCTCAGCCTCCTGAGTAGCTGAGATTACATGCCCCTGCCACCATGCCAGGCTAATTTTTGTATTTTCAGTAGAGATGGCGTTTCACCAAGTTGGTCAGGCTGGTCTTGAACTCCCGACCTTGTGATCCACCTGCCTTGGCCTCCCAAAGTGCTGGGATTACAGACATGACCCACTGAGCTTGGTCTGAAATTAATTTTTAATAATTAAAGACAGTGAAAAAATGAATAAACAAGGATTGTGAATTCTATCTACATCATTAAACCATTTCCAGTTTTTTTACACAGCTTCCACAAGTCACTAAAAATTTCAGAGGAAACATTAAAACAGCACTGTATAAATTTACATTGAAAATTGAGTTCAGATGTACATAAAACTGATTTGTGGTAAGAAATAAATTGTTTTAGAAAAATTGTTTCACAGGGACCATCAACCATTGATTTACTAAAATTTATATTTCAATTAATCTGTCAGATAATTATGCTAATGTTGTCACAGTATATAAAATACTTTTAAGAACTCCAGTATCAGTTGCCTCAGCAGAAATATCCTTCTCGCAGTCAGAAATGAAAAATTCTAGTTAAGATCTTGCATTTAATAAGAGCACTTGACATTGCTTTCATTTATATGCTTAAAAATGAGGTTGCTCCAGGCATGAATTTTGCTAACCTCATAAATTAATTTGCAGAAAAGTGAGCCATAACATTTTATTAATTATCATATTAAAGTGTTATATTAATTTATGATACCAAATTTTTAAACCAATTTTATACTTTTTCTTATGTATCATTATAAAACCTATTGTTTTATAAGTAATAAAATATTTTAAGAAAAAAACCTTTACATTTTATTACCTAATGGCCATTTTTCCTGCTTTTTGAATAAGAAATCCTAAATTTTCATTTTGCACTGAGTCCTACAAATGTACAGCCAGCCCAGCTGGGAATCTTGAATCCCCAAGCTAAGTTTTGAAGGAGGGATTTTGATGCCTGAAAGCAATCAGGATGTTTGAGAAAGTGCCTTTTGCTTTACATATTAGTAAACTCCTATACTTCCTCCATGTTCTCCAAGTTGCTGAGGGGTGTGTGTGTGCACGTGTGTGTGTGTGTGTGTGTGTGTGTTTCCTTTAAGACAGACATGATACGTTATTAAGATAAGAAATAGATCTCCAGAAGGGAGAATCCTGCCTCCTGATAGACCAGCCATGGTGTCCTCCCTCATATCACTGTTTGTGATGGCCTTTATGCTTAGCAAGTGAAGTCTCATTTTATTTAATCTTACTATGGATTTAGGCTCCCCTTGATCCATCACCTATCACTAATGCTATAGGAGGAATGAAAGCTCACATAGGAACTCATCCAGAGAACCTTGTCTTTGCTTCTGAAGGGGCCCAAGGATTGGTTAGGGTAACCTCAGACCCACTAGATTGCATATAGATGTGAAAATGGTTTTGGGGTTCCATGATGCAAGACAATTTCTCCTTGCATTCCCATACTTCACACTGTGCACAACTAGTCCTTAGTAAATATTTGCTCTGTTAAATAGAATAAAATAATTTTACAGCCAGAAAAGCACTTAGAAATATTTTAGTTCAATTTCACTTTACAAAGAGAGAAACCGTATCCAAGATGCCAGTATGAAACCATTAGATGAGCCGGGAATAGAAAGAAACTGGATTTCCTCCCTTCCTCCTTAGTATTGTTTCCCCTGCCTCATTCCTGCAGGACCACATTGCTGAGCAAAGAGATACTGATGAAAATCCAGCCACTTTGACCTCTGCAGTTTGGGTCTGGGAAAGACTTGGTCCAATCAGTTTGACCATGAGAATGGAGAGTTCTAATTTGTGTAAACATTTGCCACTTTGGGCAAGAAAGATACTCAGGTGGAGACACTGTTATTTTACCAGCAAATCAGTCCATGACTCATTGGCTTCTGTAGGAGTGAGCCAAAAGTGATGGTGCCATCCTCAAGCCCTGGATGTATTTCTGAGAATTTTCCTAAAAATAGCAAGGTATATATATACCTTATGGTGGCTGGACAGTCCTTGAAAGAAGGATGTGAACATAAGGAGCATCACTCTACATTGTTTAAAAATGATCACTGAGGGGGTGGAGCAAGATGGTCGAATAGGAACAGCTCCAGTCTCCAACTCCCAGCGCGAGCGACACAGAAGACCGGTGATTTCTGCATTTTCAACTGAGCCTCTGCTGCTGATACCCAGGCAAACAGGGTCTGGAGTGGACCTCAGGCAATGTCCAACAGACCTACAGCCGAGGGTCCTGACTGTTAGAAGGAAAAATATCAAACAGGAAGGACACCTACACCAAAACCCCATCAGTTCTTCACCATCATCAAAGACCAGAGGCAGATAAAACCACAAAGATGGGGAAAAAGCAGGGCAGAAAAGCTGGAAATTCAAAAAATAAGAGCGCATCTCCCCCTGCAAAGGAGCGCAGCTCATTGCCAGCAACGGATCAAAGCTGGACGGAGAATGACTTTGACGAGATGAGAGAAGAAGGCTTCAGTCCATGAAACTTCTCAGAGCTAAAGGAGGAACTACGTACCCAGCGCAAAGAAACTAAAAATCTTGAAAAAAGAGTGGAAGAATTGATAGCTAGAGTAATTAATGCAGAGAAGGTCATAAACGAAATGACAGAGATGAAAACCATGACACGAGAAATACGTGACAAATGCACAAGCTTCAGTAACCAACTCAATCAACTGGAAGAAAGAGTATCAGCGATTGAGGATCAAATGAATGAAATGAAGCGAGAAGAGAAACCAAAAGAAAAAAGAAGAAAAAGAAATGAACAAAGCCTGCAAGAAGTATGGGATTATGTGAAAAGACCAAATCTACGTCTGATTGGGGTGCCTGAAAGTGAGGGGGAAAATGGAACCAAGTTGGAAAACACTCTTCAGGATATCATCCAGGAGAAGTTCCCCAACCTAGTAGGGCAGGCCAACATTCAAATTCAGGAAATACAGAGAATGCCACAAAGATACTCCTCGAGAAGAGCAACTCCAAGACACATAATTGCCAGATTCACCAAAGTTGAAATGAAGGAAAAAATCTTAAGGGCAGCCAGAGAGAAAGGTCGGGTTACCCACAAAGGGAAGCCCATCAGACTAACAGCAGATCTCTCAGCAGAAACTCTACAAGCCAGAAGAGAGTGGGGACCAATATTCAACATTCTTAAAGAAAAGAATTTTAAACCCAGAATTTCATATCCAGCCAAACTAAGTTTCATAAGTGAAGGAGAAATAAAATCCTTTACAGATAAACAAATGCTTAGAGATCTTGTCACCACCAGGCCTGCCTTACAAGAGACCCAGAAGGAAGCACTAAACATGGAAAGAACAACCGGTACCAGCCATTGAAAAACATGCCAAAATGTAAAGACTATCAAGGCTAGGAAGAAACTGCATCAACTAAGGAGCAAAATAACCAGTTAATATCATAATGGCAGGATCAAGTTCACACATAACAATCTTAACCTTAAATGTAAATGGACTAAATGCTCCAATTAAAAGACACAGACTGGCAAACTGGATAAAGAGTCAAGACCCATCAGTCTGCTGTATTCAGGAGACCCATCTCACATGCAGAGACATACATAGGCTCAAAATAAAGGGATGGAGGAAGATCTACCAAGCAAATGGAGAACAAAAAAAAGCAGGGGTTGCAATCCTAGTCTCTGATAAAACAGACTTTAAACCATCAAAGATCAAAAGAGACAAAGAAGGCCATTACATAATGGTAAAAGGATCAACTCAACAGGAAAAGCTAACTATCCTAAATATATATGCACCCAATACAGGAGCACCCAGATTCATAAAGCAAGTCCTTAGAGACTTACAAAGAGACTTAGACTCCATACAATAATAATGGGAGACTTCAACACTCCACTGTCAACATTAGACAGATCAACGAGACAGAAAGTTAACAAGGATATCCAGGAATTGAACTCATCTCTGCAGCAAGCAGACCTAATAGACATCTATAGAACTCTCCACCCCAAATCAACAGAATATACATTCTTCTCAGCACCACATCACACTTATTCCAAAATTGACCACATAATTGGAAGTAAAACACTCCTCAGCAAATGTACAAGAACAGAAATTATAACAAACTGTCTCTCAGACCACAGTGCCATCAAACTAGAACTCAGGACTAAGAAACTCAATCAAAACCACTCAACTACATGGAAACTGAACAACCTGCTCCTGAATGACTACTGGGTACATAACGAAATGAAGGCAGAAATAAAGATGTTCTTTGAAACCAAAGAGAACAAAGATACAACATACCAGAATCTCTGGGACACATTTAAAGCAGTGTGTAGAGGGAAATTGGTAGCACTAAATGCCCACAAGAGAAAGCTGGAAAGATCTAAAATTGACACCCTAACTTCACAATTAAAAGAACTAGAGAAGCAAGAGCAAACACATTCAAAAGCTAGCAGAAGGCAAGAAATAACTAAGATCAGAGCAGAACTGAAGGAGATAGAGACACAAAAAACTCTCCAAAAAATCAATGAATCCAGGAGTTGGTTTTTTGAAAAGATCAACAAAATTGACAGACTGCTAGCAAGATTAATAAAGAAGAAAAGAGAGAAGAATCAAATAGACGCAATAAAAAATGATAAAGGGGATATCACCACCAACCCCACAGAAATACAAACTACCATCAGAGAATACTATAAACACCTCTACGCAAATAAACTAGAAAATCTAGAAGAAATGGATAATTTCCTGGACACTTACACTCTTCCAAGACTAAAGTAGGAAGAAGTTGAATCCCTGAATAGACAAATAGCAGGCTCTGAAATTGAGGCAATAACTAATAGCCTACCAACAAAAAAAAGTCCAGGACCAGATGGATTCACAGCTGAATTCTACCAGAGGTACAAGGAGGAGCTGATACCATTCCTTCTGAAACTATTCCAATCAATAGAAAAAGAGGGAATCCTCCCTAACTCATTTTATGAGGCCAACATCATCCTGATACCAAAGCCTGGCAGAGACACAACAAAAAAAGAGAATTTTAGACCAATATCCCTGATGAACATTGATGCAAAAATCCTCAATAAAATACTAGCAAACCGGATTCAGCAGCACATCAAAAAGCTTATGCACCATGATCAAGTGGGCTTCATCCCTGGGATGCAAGGCTGGTTCAACATTCACAAATCAATAAACATAATCCATCATATAAACAGAACCAAAGACAAGAACCACATGATTATCTCAATAGATGCAGAAAAGGCTTTTGACAAAATTCAACAGCCCTTCATGCTAAAAGTGCTCAATAAATTAGGTATTGATGGAACGTACCTCAAAATAATAAGAGCTATTTATGACAAACCCACAGCCAATATCACACTGAATGGGCAAAAACTGGAAAAATTCACTTTGAAAACTGGCACAAGACAGGGATGCCCTCTCTCACCACTCCTATTCAACATAGTGTTGGAAGTTCTGGCTAGGGCAATCAGGCAAGAGAAAGAAATCAAGGGTATTCAGTTAGGAAAAGAAGAAGTCAAATTGTCCCTGTTTGCAGATGACGTGATTGTATATTTAGAAAACCCCATTGTCTCAGCCCAAAATCTCCTTAAGCTGATAAGCAACTTCAGCAAAGTCTCAGGATACAAAATTAATGTGCAAAAATCACAAGCATTCTTACACACCAGTAACAGACAAACAGAGAACCAAATCATGAATGAACTTCTATTCACAATTGCTTCAAAGAGAATAAAATACCTAGGAATCCAACTTACAAGGGATGTAAAGGACCTCTTCAAGGAGAAGTACAAACCACTGCTCAGTGAAATAAAAGAGGACACAAACAAATGGAAGAACATACCATGCTCATGGATAGGAAGAATCAATATCGTGAAAATGGCCATACTGCCCAAGGTAATTTATAGATTCAATGCCATCCCCATCAAGCTACCAATGAGTTTCTTCACAGAATTGGAAAAAACTGCTTTAAAGTTCATATGGAACCAAAAAAGAGCCCGCATTGCCAAGACAATCCTAAGTCAAAAGAACAAAGCTGGAGGCATCACGCTACCTGACTTCAAACTATACTACAAGGCTACAGTAACCAAAACAGCATGGTACTGGTACCAAAACAGAGATATAGACCAATGGAACAGAACAGAGTCCTCAGAAATAATACCACACATCTACAGCCATCCGATCTTTGACAAACCTGAGAGAAACAAGAAATGGGGAAAGGATTCCCTATTTAATAAATGGTGCTGGGAAAATTGGATAGCCATAAGTAGAAAGCTGAAACTGGATCCTTTCCTTACTCCTTATACGAAAATTAATTCAAGATGGATTAGAGACTTAAATGTTAGACCTAATACCATAAAAACCCTAGAAGAAAACCTAGGTAGTACCATTCAGGATATAGGCATGGGCAAGGACTTCATGTCTAAAACACCAAAAGCAACGGCAGCAAAAGCCAAAATTGACAAATGGGATCTCATTAAACTAAAGAGCTTCTGCACAGCAAAAGAAACACCATTAGAGTGAACAGGCAACCTACAGAATGGAAGAAAATTTTTGCAATCTACTCATCAAAGGGCTAATATCCAGAACCTACAAAGAACTCAAACAAATTTACAAGAAAAAAACAAACAACCCCATCAAAAAGTGGGCAAAGGATATGAACAGACATTTCTCAAAAGAGGGCATTCATACAGCCAACAGACACATGAAAAAATGCTCATCATCACTCACCATCAGAGTAATGCAAATCAAAACCACAATGAGATAGCATCTCACACCAGTTAGAATGGCGATCATTAAAAAGTCAGGAAACAACAGGTGCTGGAGAGGATGTGGAGAAATAGGAACACTTTTACACTGTTGGTGGGATTGTAAACTAGTTCAACCATTATGGAAAACAGTATGGTGATTCCTCAAGGATCTAGAACTAGAAGTACCATATGACCCAGCCATCCCATTACTGGGTATATACCCAAAGGATTATAAATCATGCTGCTATAAAGACACATGCACATGTATGTTTATTACGGCACTATTCACAATAGCAAAGACTTGGAATCAACCCAAATATCCATCAGTGACAGACTGGATTAAGAAAATGTGGCACATATACAGTATGGAATACTATGCAGCCATAAAAAGGGATGAGTTTGTGTTCTTTAAGGGAAACATTGACCTTATGTAGCTGACAGTTCATGAAGGTGCTGGAAAAGCTTTTCTAGGCCAATGCTTTGATAATAAGTCTGGCAAAATTCAATGAAATAATCGCCAGGCTGGGAATTTTGTCCAGGGCATGGCTATATTCAAGGTACAGTTAATACACGGAATGCTGTGGTCCATATGTGTGGTCATATTTAGACCATTACATTCAGTTCTGAATGCCATGACTCAAAAGGACAAATAATAACCTATGTATCTGTCTCCAAGGAAAAAGTAACTTGCTCAGTGAAGATTTGATAATTGTATTGTATGAGGAATGAGTGAGATAACTGAAGATCCTTAGAATGGAGAAATTTCATATATAAAAACACACATTATATAAATACATATATATTTATGTATTGAGTTGAGATTCTTAATCACAGCTGTCTGAAAATATTTAAGGGTGTGAGATGTGAATAAATAATTAGATTTAGTCTCTGTAACTCCAGGAGACTAGAGAGTACAAATCACAGGAAAGGGGCTTTCCTCCTAGAAATGAGATAGTCTTGGTTTCCCAGGTAGCATTTCTCATGATCAGTATTTTACTGTCAGTTTTCTATTTGTACTATTCCGCTAATAGACACAGGAAATACTTAGCCTTCCATTAATTTATTCTTACAGAAGTAATTTTAAAATATCAAAAATTAAAGTAGATTAGAAAGACTTTTTTTTTGGCAGAAAGAGATAAACTGGAAACATACAGGACTGAAGGACTTTCTCAATATCTTGGAGAAAAACAATATGGTGGGGTTTGGGAGAAAAATGATAGATATGGAATCTGTGCCAGCAATGGCTGAGGCAACAGCAGTTCATGACAGAAGAGTTGGCTCGTACTTTAGAGGAAATTCCACTAAAGATATGAGTCAGTCACTGTATTTAAGGACATATATTGATATCATCCATTTTGATATCAAAAAATAAAATTATTTCAACAATAAAGTTACATATGGTTATATTTTTTGAATCTGCAGCCTGATGTTTTCTGAGAATTTCTTCTTGTTTTTTTCAACACTTTGCAGAAAGCAAGACACATAGCAATAGGAAAAGACTTCTTAAAACATGCCAGATTTCTCCTCGCAAAACAGCCCAGTCAGTGGGTCAAACTATCCCTACTGTTGGAGTAGGAATAACTCATGGAACTTGTCCCCCTCCTCCTTTATCATTATACTTTAATTTTTTACTTTTTATTAAAGCCATCTTTACTGAAGAAATATTCAACACTTTGATTGTTGGTACTATCAATTCTCTGGGAATAGCAAGGTCATGGCCAAGACCAGGCTTGGAGAAGCAGAACCTGAGATAATATGCACTTGAAATATTGAGTGGTCCTCTCTCTTTTGCTCTGATCTTTGGCTTACGTATTGCTTAAAGAAAGAGTTTTTCTCCATAACAAACAAGTCATGATGGTAGACTTAACCTAAAAGGAAGGCATTATTTTTTCTTTGTTTATGTATTTTCTTAATTTCAAACATATAAACTCAGCCCATCATTGAATAAACATCAACAGCATCTACTTCTTTATAATTTATGAATAATGAATCAGTAGTGTGCATAATTATAGAGTTAGATCTCTACATTCTTACTGTGCATTTAGTCTCTGATTGAACATCCAGTTTGTTTGACTCGTTGCTGCTTTCGTGCACCTGAGTGCCTCATAGGATTAGAGAAAAACATTCAACCAGCAAGTTCAGTAGTTAGGGATGTGACCACAAGGTGGTAGTGCTCCTCTGCTGAGGCAGAATAGAGGGTTCATTTAGTGTGTCCTGAATGACTAGGTTTATGGTAGAAGCAGAGCCTTTTTCTTATTGGTTGGGTACACAACGTGAGAAACCCCTGTGGTTGTTAGAGGAGAGAAGGGACAACCTGATGATAGAAGTAACTCTTATAACTGGAGGTTGCAGGTCAATGACTGATCTTAATTGGGAAGAACAGTGATGACATCCATTCGAGCTGTATTTATATTCTTGTGGCTGCAGCTGGACTGTGAGTTGAGGGTATTTGGGTAACAGAGTATATTAGTGAATATTCTTTAGAAGTTCAAAGCGGAGACTTGTTGTATTCAGGTTTCCTCTCTTTAGTATGAAAAATAATTCTAGAGAGTAATGACCTAACAATCCCTCTTTTTTCTCTGATTTTTTCTTTCTACATAGCGGTGAATGGAGAGAATGTGGAGCAGCATCCTTCAACCCTGAGTGTCCAGGAGGGAGACAGCTCTGTTATCAAGTGTACTTATTCAGACAGTGCCTCAAGCTACTTCCCTTGGTATAAGCAAGAACTTGGAAAAGGACCTCAGTTCATTATAGACATTCGTTCAAATGAGCATGAAAAGAAAGACCAAAGAATTACTGTTTTATTGAACAAGACAGCCAAACATTTCTCTCTGCACATCACAGAGACCCAACCTGGAGACTCAGCTGTCTACTTCTGCGCAGCAAGTACACATTGCTTCCCAGGCACCTGCTACCCGTACACAAACCTGAGACTGGAGCTGAAGCTGCAACCCCTTTCTTTTGTCATAGACCTTCAAGTATAGCATCTGTCATATTGTTTGTTTGCAAGTTGAAACTAACATATTGACATTAAAAGCATATAATGAAAAGGTTAGGTTCAAGGTGACATGGAAAGGTTTAGGGCATTTTTTTGGCTGATTGTTGCCGAATGAATGCTTTTTTCTAACATTTATATTATTGTATATGTTTAAGGTATGCAACATGATGTTTTGACATACATAGTAAAAAATGAAGAGTCAGATGAAGAGATGTCTAGGGCAAGGTGTAGGGGAGGGGATGCCGAGCTTCCATGCCTTCTCTGGCTGTGCCTCCCTCCAGGCACCTCCATGTGTTCATTCAGCAATCAGAAGGCTCTGCTCAGTAGATTCTTAAAGGGAATCATTTAAAAATCTAGGCCTTAAAGATGACTTTACATTTTCCTATCAATTCAGACTCCTCTGCTATAAATAACCCCTTAATATCAATATCACAATCCCTATTATGAATGAGCTTTTCACTCTTGTCTTTTGAAAATCATTTTAGTTATTTGTTCTGATTGTAAAGCATTACATGACAAATATAGAAAATATGTAAAAGGCCAGGCAAGGTGGCTCATGCTGGTAATCTCAGCACTTTGGGAGGCTGAGGAGGGTGGATCACAAGGTCAGAAGTTCAAGACCAGCCTGGTCAAGATGTTGAAAACCGGTTTCTACTAAAAATACAAAAATTAGGCCGGACGCAGTGGCTCATACCTGTAATCCCAGCACTTTGGGAGTCTGAGGCGGGAGGATCTCGGGAGCTCGAGACCAGCCTGGCTAGCATGGTGAAACCCCACCTCTCCCAAAAATACAAAAAATTAGCTGGACATGGTGCTATGCGCCTGCAATCCCAGTTACTTGGGAGGCTGAGGCAGGAGAATGGCTTGAACCTAGTAGGCGGAGGTTGCAGTGAGCCAAGGTCGCGCCATTGCACTCCAGCTGGGGTGATAGAGCGAGACTCTATCACAAAAAAAAAAAAAGAAAAAAATATAAAAAACATAAAATATGAAATTCATAATCCTATACTCAGATATTGTTTTGCTAATATTTGGTTTAGTCACTTCATAGATTTTTATTATAATTAGAATCATGATTTTTTTCACTTACTATTATAATATTGTGAATTGAGCACTCTTCATTTTATCATGTCCTCTCCTCATTTATGTTTAATTTATTATTTATGCTTAATAAATTTTTATAAGTCACATTAATTTTAATTTTTTTTCTTCTCTATACTTGTGGTAAAATATGACATCCCTTTCCACCTGTTGTTTTTTGTTAAGAAAATACGACTGGGGTTTTCCTTTAGAGGCCAGTGAATATATATATTGCTTGTGTGTTTGAGGGAAATTAAGATAGGATGTAATTTGAGAATGTGAGCTTCAGAATAGACTTGCCAATCTATTATTTTCAACTCTTATTAATATGCTAGTATTTACTCTCTCATAGAATTTAGAAAGGAGAGATGTGTGTTTTAATAACTGCTGTATCTGCAGAACCCAGCACAATCTTTTTCACACAGTTAATAGTCAGTAGATGTTTGTTAAAAAAAAAAAAAAAAGAAGAGAAAAGTTAATTATGCTACGGTAGTCAAAATTTTAATTTAGGCTTTGTGGTTAAATTAAACTTAAAAATTGATTTTTGAAGTATAAAACTTCTTAGAAATGTATGTTTGATTACCTGATTATTCAATAACATAACATTTGTTTTCATTTTTCTATGTCTTTCTCCCTGAAGCTTTATTGTTTTCAGATAAACTTATTCCTACACATTTAATTTTTATTGCCACCTTTATCCTTCTTTCTGTGGTAAATGGGAATTTTTTTACATACATTTTTCAGCTATCTTACTCAATTCCTTTTTTTTTTTTTGAGATGTAGTCTAGCTCTATAGCCCAGGCTGGAGTGCAGTGGAGCGATCTCAGCTCACTGCAATCTCTGCCTCCCGGCCTCCCGGGTTCAAGAGATCTAATGCTCACTGCAACCTCTGCCTCCTGGGTTCAAGAGATTCTCCTGCCTCAGCCTCCCAAGTAGCTGGGACTACAGGTTTGCATCACCATGCCCAACTAACTTTTTGTGTTTTTAGTAGAGACAGGGTTTCACATGCCCAGCTATTTTTTTTTGTATTTTCAGTAGAGATGGGGCTTCACCTTTTGGCTAGGATGGTCTTGATCTCCTGACCTCGTGATCTGCCCGCCTTGGCCTCCCAAAGTGCTGGGATTACAGGCGTGAGCCACTGTGCCCAGCCTAATTTTTGTATTTTTAGTAGGGACGGGGTTTCACTATGTTAGCCAGGCTGGTCTCGAACTCCTGACCTCAAGTGATCCACCTGCCTCTGCCTCCCAAAGTGCTGGGATTACAGGCATGAGCCACTGCGACTGGCCCTATCTTACTCAATTCTTATTAGTGGATTACAACAGGTCTTTGGACCAATGGTTAATTTACAGACAGCTTGCTACAAATCTCCCTACCTCATTTTCATGTTTTGACTGAATTAAACTTTACTACCACAATTTCTTTTAAAAGAGTTATATCTTTTAGTGTTGTAGATAAATCAGTGGAAATAAAGAAGGTGCATAAATAATTAATTCCCTATTTCTCCTACCTGTGGTCAAGGGTAGGCTAATTTCAAGATTTCTTATATTCTTCCTAAGGATGGATCTAATCAGCAATTGGCATAAGGAGAATAACTCCTCCTGGCTGAGTTATGGCTGTTATGGCTTGTTCTTATAGGGAAAGTAATTAGATTAAATTAGGGTTAAAACAGCTGGACAAGAAAGGTCAGCTGTTCCTTGTCTCTTCCAGCTCTGATGGCTGTCTGCATGTCTTGGCTTGTGGCTCCATCACTCTGATCTCTGCCTCTGTGGTTGCACTGCTTCTCTTCTTCTGTCATCTCCGTCTGTCTCCCTATTATAAGTGTACACGTGATTACATTTAAGGCCCATATAATATAGGATAACTTCTCATCCCAGGATCTTTAACTTAATCATATCTGCAATGTCTTTTTTCCCTTGGCTATGTAAGATAACTTTCATGGATTCCAGGGACTGGGGCCTAACTTTTTTGGAGCCCTTATTTTGCCTACCACAGTTGGCATGCCTGATGCTATCTTTTTCACAAGTTGAGAAAGAAAATCAGAATTCCAGATAGAAAAATAGAAATCACATCAATTGCTTCATTTTATTTTCTCAATTTTTACAATTTCCAGTTTTTAAATTACCATATAAAAAGGAACACATTTTGATATGCAGTTCAATGTGTGAAATTTGAATTTTGATATATTGTATAGTTTGATATAACCATGACATAATTATGATACAAAACAGATTGCTCACCCCAAAAACTCCCTTGAGCTCTCTGTGTGAAATCACACCTTCTCCATCTCAAACTCCTTGCAAACCATGGTCTGTTCTTTTATATTTTTATCTTTTTCTGGATGTCACATGGACGGAATTGTACAATATATATCTTTTGAAAAGTCTGAATTTGGTTAGAGAAAGCATACACCATTGGGCACATACATGATCATCATCTCTGCTACCACTCTGTTATTTCTGTACCTGAATGTCTTAAACTTTTGTCATGTTATAGGAATAACTCAGCATTTCAAATGTTTCAATTTCTTTGGAGGCTTGATTTACAGTTTAAAGAAACACTATGGCAAGTATAGGGTTTAAGAAAACAGTATGGCAATTGATAATGGAGAGGTTCAGTTGAGGATTGAACCAACTCCTATAATCAGAGTTAAACACATCAAGTTTGTTGTACCAACTCTACCCTAAATTTTTATCGATAGATATTTTTCTAACATTTTAAGGCTAAGTTTATTGATCGAAATTTATTTTAGTCATCTTAATTGGGTATGGTTAATACTTGGATTTTCCCAAGAGTTGGCATAGAATGACATATCTCACAATTATTTAAATTTTTTGCACTAGTTGTGGCTTTGTAGAGGTGAAAAGTGTTAGGATGGTTATCACCTCAAGTGAAGACTGTACCTAAGCAAATTGTGTTATTAATGAAAGAACAAAGTAGAAAAAAATTACAGATATATGCAACGTTGTACCATTAAAGTTGAAAAATACCACTAAAAGGATGGAAAACAAAAGAATGCAAGGATAGTATAAAAACCAGTGGTTCCATCATCTAGATAATACTGTTCGATTATACATGGATGGAGCTGTCTACTTTATCCACCTACACATGTGTTTCAAGGACCTGGGTCTGCACTCATTTTCTGAAAAGCCCCTGAAGAGTCTATGAAGAAACTCAGTTTAATATCTGTGATGTGAATGACTTCTCAATTCTCGTCATTTAAGGATGGATAATGTCAAGCTAATTGGTAAAAAGTAACCACAGAACAATTCCTTGTACTTTGTTGAATTGGTAATAAATAGTACCTAATAAGGTCATTTTCACAAGGTTGAAAGGCAGTCTTTCTCTGAAATTTTTTTCCAAATACCAACTCATCCGGGCTTAGGTCATATAAAGGCTGATTAAATGAAAGGCCAGGAAAGAAAATTATACCTGTTGGTATAAGGACTGAGTATAATGAGTTTATTTATCTAGATAAGTTTGTGAAAGAATGAACTATATATGATTCCAGATACTAGGAGTAATATGGACCTACAAGTCACCAGTTGATACTAAGACAACCTATGATGTCAGGGTGAACAACTCAGGGCCATGAGAGTGAAGGGTAATAATGTATTAGGTCATGGAAGTTCAAGGATGTCTGATACCGTAATTAATTTTAGTTTTAATATTTCTCATGTGTTGTGTCTCCATTTATAGAGGATAAAGAGGGGATAAGAAAAGAGAAGTTCTGCGTGAGGGCAAAACATTTTATAATTGTCCCAGAAAAATATTTTCCTCTAGATATAGATGATTTGAAATGTCACAGGTAGGAACACAAAATTAAATTGATTTTCAGCCATTGTGAGCTGTGTGTATTTCTCACAAGAGAGTACTTCAACCCATGTAGAAAATAAAACAACTCTTACTAGTGCATACTCATAACTCCCTAGGGAATATAATTGTCTAAAACCCCTTTGGAGATATTAAATTGTTTCCTTACGACAGTATTCCAGTTCATATTCTATTTTTACACTTTTCATGGAATCTTAGAGGTTTCAAAAAAGGCATGAACTGGCCACCTCCTGTGTTATCCTAGAAAAGTTTTCCCCCAACTACTTGTATAATATCGCAACCAATACATCCCTACTGTGATGGGTTGTCTCTGGAAGGTTGCTAAAACGAGTATTCACTGGAGATCATTTGGTTCTACCAGGCAGCCTTTCTGGCCTTGATATATCTTATTCTCACTGATCAAACAAATCAATAATTGATCTAAGATGTAGTCACGAAATTTTTCCGTGGATTTTTCTTCATGTTCTGTAAGAGGTACTTGCATGAGGATGTTATTCAGAAAGGCATGTTCAGCATGATTCTCTGCTTATATATTTTTTTACCTAGCTTCTATAGTGTCTTTCATACTTTGGAACTTTGTCTTTCTTCGAGTAGTATCAAGACATCAAATAATCTTTGTATTTGGTTTCCATTTTTATAGCGATACATGAGATGTATGAAAAGATTAAGAAGGTTAAGAAATCTCATCATCTCCATAGTATTTGAGAGTTGTGAACTGTGTTACAACATACAATTACTGTGTATATTTTTCATAATTGCACATAGCAAAGAGAAAGCCACAAATTCAGTTACTTTAATTTAGTTTGCTTCTTCTAAGGAATTAGATTTTATAATGGAGTCTGGAGCAGTAAATGCATTATAAGCCTCTTGTTATTTCTTTTCAATTTTGAAGATAAGACATTAAAAACAAAATTAATTCAGAATTAGGTATGAGACTGTCCAAAATATCTGTTCTGGGATGGACACTTCTTGAGTGACTGAAATACAATCATAAGATTCATTGATTGAGAAGTGTAATGGAGTTAAACACTATGAAGAGAAATTAATAATACTGTATAGTTAGTCCACCAACTGGTAAAAAAATGGATGTTTTTAGAGAGTAGATCATTTGTGCTCTATGTGGCATCATAAGATTTAATGGTGATTTCAGTGAAAGATCTGGAGATGCTTCAACAAATTTAGACAAAGCTGAAATCATTTTAAGACAAGGAGGATAAGCTATAATCATTATATTAAGAAATAGGCTATAATAGGCAATGAGTCTTTGTTGTTTTTAACGTAATTGAGTAATATCCCTAGGACATGGCCTTACTGCTAATGTTCACACAAAGGAAAGGCTTATCACAATCAATTTTCCTATAATAGTTTTTTCTGGGGAGACATACGGAGACACCTAGGATTCATACCTTTCAGAAGTGGATGTACAGAATCTAGTGGCTTGCTGTGGCTCATTTGGGGTCTCAGATGACATAATAAAAATATATAAATTCAAAGATTTGATAACTTAATGATCAGAGCCCGGTGTCTAATAGGGTCTGTAAAAACAGAGCTGGGCTGTCTAAACTAATATGAAAAAAGAAGAAAACTTTTAAGATAGGACTCAATGTCTGAGGGCTTCATTCTAAACTCTTAGAAAAGAGAGATTTCTTTTTTTTCTGCATAGAAAAGAGAAAGAGAGATTAGTTTTTTCCTGCCATTTGTTCCCAACATAAGCAACTGGACAGACTTCGGGAATAGGAGAAATATTGCTATATTAACAGGTAGATCTGACGATTTGCAGCGATTAGTGCAAACAGCTTTACCTTCTTAGCATAATGTGATGAATTTCTACCTTAGGAGAAACAACAACATACATAGATGTGAGGATACATAATTATTACATCTTCCGTTGTCTTCATAATTCATTACATGTAGTATTTTAAAATAAGTGCCAACCTCTTAACCTCATTGCTCAATTCCATCACAGATGCAATGACTGAATATAGCAATCAGTCGAATTATCAATTTCCCTTCCAACCCGACTGTGTTTATTTTCATATTTAAGTTATTTAGTATCAAATTAAGGGTGGGTAAGTGCCAAAGGAAGTTTGCATTGGGTGAGGTTCTTAGCCAGTACATAGAGAAGTGTTAGAGAGCACACACTAGCTTGCTACACTGGAAAACCCCTGTTCCCTATTCTGGGGTAGCAGCAGCAGCAGCAGCAGCAGCAGCAGCAGCACATAGTCCAGTAACTCTTCTCTTACTTCATCAGACTCACCTCACAATGCAGAGCCCTGAATTTTAAGAAGAACAAAATATATTCTGTCTGGAGAAAGAACCAAACATGTTGCTCTCCAGCTGCCTGAGGGTGGTCACAGCTTCAATGTGGCTAGGTAGGGATGCCCCTGGTGGGAATGGTCTTCCTCTAAGACCTAAGAACTGGGAAATGTCTTATCAAAACTTTGGTACAGAAGAAGTAACAGGGTGTAAAAGTAGAATTTCTTCGTTCCACATTACTCATCCCTAAACCTTTTGGTTCTTTGTTTTCTCCTTCAGAATCTGGTTTTGCTGACAAGCAACTCAAGTTAAACCATCAGTATTGGTGCATGAGAAGGACGCTGTGACTCTGGACTGCAATTATGACACTAGTGCTGGAAGTTATAGTCTGTTCTGGTACAAGTAGCCCAGGAGTGGGGAGATGATTTTTCTTATTCATCAGGACTCATGATCTGCAATATGCAATAGGTCACTACTCATTGAATTTGCAGAAGACAAGCAAATCCATCAACTTGTCATCTCCACTTCACAACTGGAGAACTCAGTGATGTGTTTTTGTGCACTGAAAGAGGCTACAGTGAGAGAACTGTTGGAGGGAGGTGCACAAAACCCCACGGGTCTGCTTGAGACATCCATCTGCTGGAGAGACCAAAGAAAGGATTCACCATCACAGACAGGAAGTGGCTATGGTTGTGACAGCACAGGTGTAGCATCGGAGGAAAACACTCTAAGAAAATACCTCGCTAGACTCATAGACCATTTTCAGAGTTATCATTCATCAAAAACATCCTAATCCCTGAGTCTTTGATTTGAAGTTAGACATACCAAATTTTTGACCAATGACTGAAGAGAAAGAACTGCCACAATAAGCAATTTGCCACTTGGCCACTAGATTGAGCTGGAAGAATTGGCTAAGGTAATTCAGAAACATATGACTGAAAGATGAATAAAAATAAATTCAACACTCTTTGTGAATTGTTGAATTTTCAGATCACTTTATTCAATAAATGCTAGGTGTCTTCAAAAAGTTTATGGAAAAAGGAAATTGCGTATTATGAAAAACTATGCATGGGTTTCAAACTTTTTTGCACCAAAATAAACTTATACTAAGTTGTTATAACATATCTGAACAGAATTTAGTTTCAGGCACTAAGAAGGATAAGACATCAGTTTGAAAGGCACCCCTATCAGAGCAACATGAATTCTGTTAAGCTTGAAGCAAGAACAAACATCAAATTTACGGTGAAACTTCAGTGGAAGAATGGTGAAATCATTGATGCTTTATGAAAAATTTATAGGCTCAACACCCCAATAAAATCAGCCATCCTCTCGTCTGTCGGTTCTTAAACAAAATGGATAATTTGTTTAAGAATAGACAAGAGGGGCTGGGCGTGGTGGCTCACACCTGTAATCCCAGCACTTTGGGAGACCGAGATGGGTGGATCACGAGGTTAGGAGTTCGAGACCAGCCTGACCAACAGGGTGAAACCTCGTCTCTACTAAAAATACAAAAATTAGCTTGGTGTGGTGGGCGCATGCCTGTAATCCCAGCTACTCAGGAGACTGAGGCAGGAGAATCGCTTGAACCCAGGAGACAGAGGTTGCAGTGAGCCGAGATAGTGCCACTGCACTCCAGTCTGAGCGACAGAGCGAGACTCCGTCTCAAAAAAAAAAAAAAAAAAAAAAAAAAAAAAAAGAATAGACAAGAGGATGCTGATGAAGCCCACAGTGGAGACATTCCACAACAATTTATGAAGAAAAAATTAACCATATGTGCCTTAATCGAAAAGGACCGATGATTAACAGTGGAAACGATAGCCAACACTATAAATGTCTCAATTGGTTTAGCTCACACAATTCTGACTGAAAAATTCAAGTTGAGCAAACTTTGTACTTGATGGGTGCCAAAACCAGTATGCTCAGATCAGCTCCAGATAAGAGCAGAGCTTTCAATTGAAATTTTGAACAAGTGGGATAATGATCCTGAACAATTTCTTCAAATAATTGGAACAGGAGATGAAACATGGCTTTATCCTTGTGATTCCGAAGATAAAGCACAATTAAAGCAATGATTACCAAGAGGTGGAGGTCCAGTCAAAGTAAAAGTGGCCCATTCAAGAGCAAAAGTCATGGCAACAGTTTTCTTGCAATGCTCACGGCATTTTGTTTACTGAATTTCTGGAGGGTCAAAGAATGATAGCATCTGCTTATTATAAGGATGTTTTGAGAAAGTTAGCCAGAGCTTTAGCAGAAAAATGCCTGGAAATCTTCACCAGAGAATCCCTTTCCACCATGACAATGCTCCAACTTATTCCTCTCATCAAGCAAGGACAATTTTATACAAGTTTCTGTGGGAAATCATGAGGCATCCACCTCACAGTGCTGATTTGGCTCCTTCTGACTTCTTTTTGTTTCTTAATCTTAAGAACATCTTTAAAGGGCACCACTTTTCTTCAGTTAATAATGTAAAAAAGACTGCATTGACTTGGTTAAATTGGTGGCTAATCATCTAGTAAGTAAGCAAGAAGAATACATATTCACCGAGAATAAATATGTATCCCCTATGTGTACAATGTAGTGTATTAGGACCTTTGACTATACTGATAGTAGTATAAAATGTTACTCTTAAGCGGAATGAACTTACCTGAAAAATCTTACAAAGTAATCCAGGAATAAGATGAAATGCATGAAAACTTAACCAATAGATAAAATTCCAAGTATGTAGGCAATTAAGTTTTAGGGGTATTTTTAGGAGAATAATGTGGCACAGAAAAGACAAAAGTAAGCATCATGGAGAGATAGAAAACTTAGGCATTAAATGACAGACACACATTGAATTCATTCATTATACACTTACTTATCAAATTCACAATAAGCAACAGTTGTTTTTGTAGGTATGAAGAGTAGAATAATGAATAAAACAGACACATGCAGACACCAAAAGACCTTCCCTCATGAGGTTTAGATCTACAGTTATCTATAGTGTTCACTTTCTTTTACAGGAATATCCAATATAGGCATTTAAAATATATCTGTTCCAATACAGGCATTTGTCTTGCCTACTCTAGCGATTGGCAGGTTCCATGTGATGATTACAAGGCATTGTCATTGAAGTACTATTAGTATATCTGTCATTTACTAAATTATTTGACCGTTGACAAAATTACTTAAACTCAGGCTGCCTGGACATCATCAATTATAATAACAATAACAATCACCTCTCTACATGGTTGTAAGGGTTGAATTAAGTTACATGAATTTAATTAAATGATTGAATTGTAGAAGTAGGGAACAATTTTTCACCAATGGTAGATATATTTGGATATAAATGAGATATTGCAACAAGGATAATTTGAAATAAAATAACAAGAAAATTTAAGGATAGATAAAGCTTAACCCTCTGCTCTCCTGCTATTGGTTATATGCTTATATTTTACTATATTTAGGGCTCAGAGTCACTCTTTATTTCACATTGGCCTGATTCCATTCAATTATTTGAACTATTTCTTTATCTCATAGGTCTTACGGGTAGAAAATGAAGCTTTCTTGTTTCAGGTATAACTTAGTGTAAATTCTATGATGGATCCACATGAGCTTTATGGAGCAGGGTTCAGATATAACACCATTTTATACTGAGCTTCAGTGCCAATAACGAGATCCATACCTGGGAGCTTAACAGAGCTCTGCATTGGAAAGGGGAGAAAATAACTTTTCTAGGTTATATTGGGGGAGGAATCCTTGTTAGTTATTCAATTTACAACTTGCACATACATGGTAGATGCCCAGGAAGTATTAGAGAAGAAAAAAGGAAAGAGAAAAATCTAAGGGACAAATGCTAGATGCAGCTGACTAAGAATCAGCACCTGGTCCTGCCAAGGTCCTCTCCCGTGTTACCTCTTCAGAGATCAGAGAGTGCTGTGCGATCTGTGCATGGGAGAATCAATCTTGTTTCTGGCTAGATGGGGAGACTCCCAGCTTCCTGCAACAAAGAACTATGAATATGCACTCAGAGAAACAAGAGATTTGGCTTGGTAGTGTTTGAGGGCTCCCAGACCCCAGCCAGAGTCCTTCGTGAGTCTGAGGGATAAAAATGAAGAAGACTTTGGGAGTTTCATTCTTGATTTTCTCTTGGGAGCTCTGCTGTGGGTTGCTGGGCTCTGGAAATATGAAAAAGAACAGAGTGTAGTATCTTATTTAAAAATCTGGAAGTTATAGAAGGGTAGTTAGGGCCTCAGTGCTCACCTGTGGGAGTTGTGAAAAGAGAGTATATCTTCCAAAAGAAGTCAGCCATGAGAAGCTTCTCTGTTTAAACAGGAGTGAACAGACTACATACGCCGGAGCAGAGTCCTTCATTCCTGAGTATCCAGGAAGGAATGCAGGCCATTCTTAATTGTACTTACCATGAGAGAATGCTCGTCAACTTCTACTGGTTCCAGCAGGATCCTGGGAAAAGACCTGTGTCTTTGACCATAATTCAATGAAGCCAGAAAGAGCAGAGAAACAAACTTTATAGAACTGCTTGGAAAAGAGAAGTTTTATAGTGTTTGGAATATCCCGACCTCTCATTCTGGAGATTCAGCCACCTACTTCTGTGCTTTGCAGCACAGCGTCTCCCCAGCACCTGCAGCCTGTGCCACAACCTGCAGCCGGGACTCTTGACACAGGCCTAGCCTTGCAGGTGGGAGTGAAGTTTTTTTTTTTTTATGTGTAGGGGGAACTTTCTTTACAACCTGTAAAGAACCTGAAAGTTCTTTACAACTTTCACTTCTCCAAACAGAAGTGAAGAATATTGCACCATCTCTCTTATGTGAATTTATACGGAATTATGTTTCCTTTTGTCATTATTAAAATTTCATTCCTCAATGTAGACTGTACAGATCCTGGGCCTGCTTGCCCAGAGTCCTTCCACTCCTTTATTGTTTGCTCTGAGAGGTCACATGCTCTGAGTCCATGGAACAAATTTTCCCCTGGCTGTACACTTAGCAGCATTTAACTTATTTTTTCATAATCTTCAAATGATGTTTGCTGTGTCTGTGTACCATCTACCCCATAATTTACTTAATTTAACATTAAATTGACTTTTCTATTAAATAGATGTCAAAAATATGTAAAATATTTTCCTTACTTTAATAGTTACTATCAGTGGAACCATTTATATGTTATAAAATGTGTATTTGATGTGCAAGATATTTTTTCCTAATACAAATTAAAATAATGTTACGTATATAACAATCAAAGAGACCGTCTGTGTTCTGCCTAATGTGACCTCCTGTGTCAATCACACTTTAGAAAATATATTTCCAACTCAAGCCCCTCATTTGATAGATGAAAAAAAGCAGACTCCACAGGCATGGCATCACTTTACTCAAAGCATGTGTTGCAGTGAAATGGAAGCCTGGAGTAGAAGCCAGGCATTCTGGCCCCTTGTCAATTGCTTTTTCCGTGAAAGATGTAAAGCGGGATTTGGTGTTTGAAAAAAGGAGTTGTGTGTTGTAACTTTAAACTAAATTACATTTTTATTACTTATATGTATATATAAAGATATAAGAAGATATATAAAGACATAAAACACCGAGAAAAATAGAACACACCTATAATTTCATAACCAAGAAATTATAGCTATTATTCTGTAAAAAATTTTTGGTATACATATGCAGCTATATTTTTCTATAAAAGTGGTTCATAATATATCCAGTATTTATTACCATGCTTGTTTTTCTCAACATTATGTTTAGGTGTCTTCATCCCAGGAAGCATATATTGAAGGCATAGTTTTATTTTATTTTATTTTTTATTTTTTATTTTTTTTGAGACAGAGTCACGCTGTGTCTCCCAGACTGGAGTGCAGTGGCGTGATCTCGGCTCACTGCAAGCTCCACCTTCCGAGTTCACGCCATTCTCCTGCCTCAGCCTCCTGAGTAGCTGGGACTACAGGCGCCCGCCACCACACCTGGCTAATTTTTTGTATTTTTAGTAGAGACAGGGTTTCACCGTGTTAGCCAGGATCTCCTGACCTCGTGATCCACCCTCCTCGGCCTCCCAAAGTGCTGAGATTACAGGCGTGAGCCACCATGCCCGGCCTATTTTATTTTATTTTATTTTCAACCTTTATTTTAGATTCAGGGGGTAGTACATGTGCAGGTTTGTTACCTGAGCATATTGCATGATGCTGAGGTTTGGGGTATAAATGATCCCATCAGCTGGGTACTGAGCATAATACCAACAGTTATTTTCTCAGCCTTGCCCCTTCTCTCCTTCCCCCTCTAGTAGTGCTCAGTATCTATATGTAGTCTTTATGTCCATGTGTACTCAATGTTTAGCTCCTACCCATCAGTGAGAACATATGGTATATGGCTTTCTGTTTCTGCAATGATTTGCTTAGGAAAATGACCTCTAGCTGCATCCATGTTGCTGCAAAGGACATGATTTCATTCTTTTTTATGGCTGCAGAGTATTCCGTGGTATTTATGTATCACATTTTCTTTATCCAATTCACTTTTGATGTGCACCCAGAGGGCATAATTTTAAGTGATTGCCCGATTTCCATTATAGAGATATATTTTAAAAAATTAATCACTTTTGGTATTATTTCCTCTTATACAGTGTTATAGATAATGCTTCTTAAAAACATAATTAAATTTGTAAGTTTAATGGAAATGGAGTTGCTTGAATAAAGGAGAACATATAACACTAAATGCCTAATATTCCTGAAGATTTATTTCACCACAGTATAATTTCAACAGCAGCACATGATGATGCTGATTTTTCAATACTTTATCAGTTATGACCGTTATTATCTTAAAGTAGCTTCCATTTTATTAAATAAACACTTTCATAATGTTTTAATTTTCTTTTCTTTTAATGTGTGTGTTTATATATTTTATTATTAAAAATGTGATTAAAAACAATCCATCATGTAGAATAAATATTCTTTTATACAGTAAGATATATTTTTTAAAGTTTTGAAAAATACTGTTCTGGCCCACATTACCTTCTGTTAGGCTGGTGCAGTTAGGCTGGTGCCAGTGTAATTGCGGTTTTGCCGTTTACTTTCAATGGCAAAAACCGCGATTATTTTTGCACCAACCTTATAGCTGGTCTCTTTCTTCTCAAGGCAATCTATTCTCCATGTTTTTGCTACTCAAAGTATGGGCCAGTGCTGTCTGGACTTGTGCCGATTCTCAGGCTCCACCCAAGGCTAAATGAATTTGAATCTGCATTTTGCTAACATTCCCAGGTGATTCTATCACTTCAGAGTTTGAGAAGCACCCACCTGATGGGTTGCCAGAACGATTTTTTAAAGTATAAATAAAGAGATGTCTCTAATTGGCAAATATGCTTCAATGGCTTTCTATTGCTACCGGAATAAAATGCAAATTTAGGCTGTGGCATGCAAAGATCTGTATCATTCAACCCTCCCCTCTCCCTTCAGCTCTAAACTCTCTTTTCCTGGCTTTCTATGCAGCAAAAACACCGACCTCCTTTCAATTTTCTGAACTTGCTGTGTCCTTTTCCACATTTAGTCTAACTCTCTCAATCACCTGCAATGCTCTTCCCCCAAATCTTGGTGAGTCTCATTTTCATTCCTCAGGTCTCAGCTCAAATACCACTACCATAGAGAAAACCTGCTGACTTCTGCGGATCATCCTGACTAATGCAGCCATCATGGCCTTTGCCCTAACTCTATTACAACACCCTTGTTATTTTCATTACTGTAATAATCACAGTGTGCAGTTATATTGTCGGTCTACGTGTTTACTGTCAATGTGTTTATTGTCTATATCTCCACCCAGGATACAGGCTTTATGAGGTCGGGGGTATAGTTTGTTTAGTTGACAGCTTTATTCTTAGTGCTTACAATAATGACTGGCCTGTAATAGCCAGTCAAAGAATATTCACTGAATGATAAATGGATGGATATTATTTGGCCCTCCTCTTTCCTTTTTTCCTTCCTCTCAGTCTCACCCTAGCAACTTTGACCTTTTTGTGTGTTCTCTCTGCTTCATTATGTCGGGCAGCTCAGTTCTTTCTCACCCTTGTTCCCAGACTCAAAACCAGCCTTTCTGTGCTCAGTGAACTCTAGTCAAATAGTTAGATCCATTCAGGGTCTCAGCCTTTCCTCACTAAAGTGACCTCACTTTATCAGATGTGATCTGAAGCACTTAGTCAAATCTAAAGGCTAGTAACACATGATGAAATATCTAAATGGAAAAAAAAATACTTAAAACATGTTAGAAAGTATAAAAGTAACTTCTCAAGTCCAATAATTATGAGCTGAAGTCAAAGTTATAATTCAAATTACTGTAAGAGTAAAAGCCCCTCAGGAAACAAATTCAAATAAATAGCCGTGGTAGACATGTTATAGATTAGATTTTTAAAAGATCTGGTTTAAAGATATTTATGTTCAAAGGACTGGTTCATAATTACCCTGCTTTTGACCATCTGTGTAGTGGCTATTAGGCTTCTCACAAGATTAATAGTCATTTGAGTTGGTAACACTAATTTCCCAGAAGGAGTCTTTACTTCATTAAAGTATATCATAAAATTGCTCAAGCATTTTATTGGAAGTGATGGTTAATTACCCATGGGGCTATATACATTACATCTTTCCAGACTAGTTTGGGGAAACTTATCTTTCTAACATGTAGTTCAAGCCTTTACTATAGTAGAGAAGAGTGTTATCAGTTCTTGGATTTTTTTCCTCTTCCTGCAAGCTAATAAGTGTGTTGTTTCATTGAGGTTGTCAGTAAAGACATGAGACTCCTTAGTCAGAGACAAAGGATTTTGTCACTTATGGCACAGCAAACAGCCTAAACATCAATATGTTCACTTCAGTTACACTTCCCTTAAGTCCCCAAAAGATGATATAGTGAGTGCTGATGAATAGTTTGCATGCAGTGGTGCTGTATCATAGCTGAGGAACTCTGAGCTTGGGAAATTTATAGCAACAGTAAACAGTAAGCCAGCTTGCTCTTTGTCATACAGGGAGGCATTACCTCATCCCTTAAGGTTGCTTGCTACAAGCCTAACTCTGAAAAGTGGTCCTCGTAGAGTGGTCATGGCTTTACACTATTGGCATACCCAGCAGGTCATGTAGGGGTATGACTCACGGTGGACTGTCTTTCAACACTATCCATTCCATGGTCCTATGTCATGTTAGCTGCTGGAAATTTTTCTTATGAGTAGTCCACTCCATCAGTCATTCTAATTAATTTGACTAGAGAGGTAGAGACTAAATGCATAGAATTTGTCTTACACAAGATTTAATTAAGGCTACTGTCAGTAGAACTCTAAGCATGAGGAGGAGACCATCCTGCAATAGCAACCTGAATCATGCCTCATAGGATCCTAGATTCTCCCAGCTATGAATAAGTCCCAAAATACAGACAGCTAGGATATAGTGTATTATTTAATATGACCTACACATGGAAATTTAGACTGACATACTGATCTTTGTTTTAATTGCCAAGAAGTTAACTATTATTCCCAATATAGAGATCTCGTATGGTCCCTATTTCCCAGACATGAACATAACCAAAGGTGCCAAGATTAATCCAGTTTGAAATTTATAGCTATATTTTATTTGGGTCAGCATTAGTTCACTTTGGTTAGGCTATATGAGCAGGATCAGTGTGTATTTGCAAGTTCTGTAGCCATTCATGGTATAACCCAAGACTGTCCAGACACCAGGGGAAAAATACACATTTGTATGAGTCAGATTGAGAAAATGTTGTGCTGATTCCTGTATTTTCACACTTAAGAGGATAGGGAATCTGCATTGGGAAGCTGCCATTCATGTTGCAGAAATGTTCAGGAGAGGCTATATTCACAGGAGTTTTTCTGTTTTCATGGAATGTGGAAGAAGATGACAAACCAACAGACAACCAAACTATATTGTTGCCTTGCCAGGCTGTGTGCTTCATCTAGCATACAAAGAGAACATTAATCCTCACCCTCTTCACCTCCAATGGTCCAAGATTGTCCATTCCTAGGTGCCAGTGCTGTTGCTCTTTTTATCCACAATCACAAAATTTGTTCATCCCATTCTAGTAGTTAAGCTTTGCCTTTTTTTGTGGTCAATTCCTAGTCATACTCAAACCTTTTGTCTAGAACAATAAATAGAGGAAAAAGGTATTTTATGACTTTTATATATACCCATTTTATTTATCACCTGGGCCCTCGTGGACCATTGTACAATAATTCATAGAGCAGAACACTCAAATTAATGATAGTTAACCTCATAATACATGACCATGTTTATCCAACAAAATAATCCAGGTGGCTGAACCAGAATTCAGTTTTAACACCATTCTGACCATGTTGCTACCAGGAGAGTATACCTACCAGGCTGTTCTAAGGTTGCTGTTAGAAGAAAAAAAGAAGCATCATGCCTTCCACTTCTAGAAAGTTAGAGAAGGTGTACTTTTTTCCATTCATCTTGTTACATACAGCTAATGATTCTGGATATTACAGATGTTCCTTGACTTATAATCGGACTGCATTATAAGTTGAAAATACTGTAAGTAAAAAGTACATTTAATATATGCAGTATGCTGAACAACATAACTTAGCCTAGCCTATCTTAGATGTGCTCAGAACACTTACATTAGCCTATGGTTGGGCAAAACCATCCCTAACAAAGCCTATTCTATAATGAAGTGTTGAATATCTTACATAATTTATTGAATATTGTACCAAAAGGGAAAAACAGAATAGTTGGATATGTACATAAAGTCCAGCTTTGACTGATTGTGTGCTGCTTTCATACCAGTGAAAAATTATAATTCAAAGCATTATAATCTCTACATAAAATTAAAAAATTAAAAGATTCTAAAAAGTGAGGAGAAAAAGCCCAACTGGTTAAGAAATTTAAGACCTGAGCAATGCTAAAGCAGTGAGTTCCATGAGTTTCCTTTTGCCTCATACAATCAGGAGTAGCCACCGACCTGGAAATGTTAGTGCAAATGTACAAAAAAGCCCAAAGACCAGCCTTTTACTTTCTTTAGCCAAAAGATCAGGAAAATAACAGACTGTCAAGACACAAAACTAAGACCACAACCAGTTTCCTCCAGCCAAATACCACAGAAAGATTTACAGCTACCAAGCACATATTTAGTCAATAAAAAAGGAATTGCAACCTGGTAGGAGAATTTGTGTTATTTTTAACTTACCTTTGCTCCATCTTGTCATCACTGGCTTTAAGATAGTCTTTAAATTACATCCTCCATTCTAAGTGTGGGTTCCTGGTGCTGGAAGAAGCAGAGTGGACCTTGATATATCAAAGTAGTGCTTGATTACTTTGACCTCTCAGGTGGCTCATTGAAGGGCTAATTCAAAGGGCTAGACTGTGTTTCAAACAACTCAAAATCTCCCCAGGATGGAGAATTGGCAACAGAGAAAAGTTTTTTTCTAAAAAACAATTTGCTAAAGGGACTTAACAGCAGGTAGGAGAAAGAATCTACAAATGTGAAGATAAGCCAAATAAAATTATTCAGTCTAAGAAGCAGAAGGAAAAAAGAATGAAAAAATATATGCACAAGAGCTCAGATGACCTGTGGGACAACAAGCATAACAGAATTCCCAGAATGGGAGGAGAGGCAGAAAGATTCAGGAAAAATATTTGTGACATGATGACCCTAAACTCCTCAAATTTGACAGAAGACATGGATCTATACATCCAAGAAGTTCAACAAGAACTAAGTAGAATAAAGGCAAAAAAATTCACAGTGAGATACTTCATGATCAAACTGTTTAAAGAAAAAGGCAAATTGAGAACTTGAAAGCTTCAAGAGAGAAGCAACTAGCCACATGCAAGAGATCCTTAATAAGATTAGCAGTCAATTGCTCATCAGAAACCATGGAAACCAGAAGGCAGTAGGATGGCATAAAGTGTTTAAAGAAAAAAGTTGTCAACCACCAATTTATATCTAGTAAAACTGTTGTTCTAAAACAAAGGAGAAATTAAGATAGCCCCAGATAAACAAAAACTGAGAGTATTCATCACTTGCAGACCTGCTCTACGAGAAAATCTAAAGGGAATCTTTCAGACAGAAAAGAAATGACGCTAGACACTTGGAGCCACACAAAATAACGAACAATGATTAAGGTAGTTACATAGATAAGAATAATGCCAATATTTTTGTAGTTTTTGTTTGTAACTCCCATTTTCCCCTAAAATTATTTAGCAAACTAATAGGTAAATAATAATTATAGATACATATTAATAGGAACACAATGGGTAAAGATGCTTGTGTTTTTGCATGTGTGTAAAAATCTTCTTTGTTGTTTTTCATAGTACAACTTACGTATTTCAAATGGACACCAAATTAGTAGCATTTGCAGTAGTATCTTAAAATAAATTGCCTTTGAATAAGATCTTGCTTTCAATACTTTGAGGTCCACAAGACATTTCTGGAAAATTTCATGCTGTGGAAAATGAAGACCACTTAATCCAGTGGAGAAGGGGACTGTGATTTCTCTTTGATTGATTGCCATAACACTGTCCTTAAGGCATATGAAGGAGAGTTTTATATGTTATCTAGACATTATTAGGCACAGAAGCTTTTGCAGTACAACTTTGATGTTGTATAAATTCTGTCTTTTGCTGGCACTGATATTGCTCTTAGGTACAACATTAGACTATTGACCCATACTATTTTTGTTACAAATATTCAAAAGGTGATTTCTTTCTATAAGGACTGTGCTTCAACTCAACATTCAATTTTAAAAGTTATATTTGTTGGCCAGGCGTGGTGGCTCACGCCTGTAATCTCAGCACTTTCGGAGGCCGAGGCGGGCGAATCTTGAGGTCAGGAGATCGAGACCATCCTGGCTAACACAGTGAAACCCCGTCTCTACTAAAAAATACAAAAAAATTAGCCGGGCGTGGTGGCGGGCACCTGTAGTCCCAGCTACTTGGGAGGCTGAGGCAGGAGAATGGCGTGAATCTGAGAGGCGGAGCTTACAGTGAGCCGAGATCAGCCACTGCACTCTGGCCTGGGCGACAGTGTGAGACTTCACCTCAAAAAAAAAAGTTATATTTGTTTTTTAAATTAATTTTCCAAGACTTTGGTGGCTGCCATCTTGGGTTGCTCCTTCTTTGGTTTCTACACTTACCGAGAAATGGCTTTTGTGATTTCTGCCTCTTGCAATGTACTCTTAGAGAAAGGGATTTCGATATTGGTATATTCTCTTTCATTCTATTTCCTGTGAAGTTGTTGGTGGGAATAGAAAAGGCCCCTCCAAGCCATCATTGATGGATACTGATCACATGGCCCTTGAGTAGAAAAGAGCCTGCATCCTTCATGACCTCCAGCCACCAGCTTCTGCAAGGAAACAAAGCATGTTATGAACAAGAGGAGGAACAGTAGTTGCTTGTGCTTCTTTCTCTGTAGACACAATTAAGTTTCATGCATAGATAACCCTTCATAGTTCTGATTTTCTGTTTAGGTTGAGATGGGAAGGCAGAAAGAGACACCAAATTCATAACTTTTGGAAATTAATTTGAAGATATGAGCTTTTTACAAGAACAGCCATGAGAGAAACTAGAAAAATAAACGGTCACACAAGATGTCATTGAAAGTCTATATACTACTTCCTAAACATACTGCACGTGCTCACTTCCCAAGGGTAAGACGGTACTGCACATGCAGGCAGCCCACCCTAAGGGAAGAATCATGGGAAAGGAGGAAGGCTATAAAGTCCTAGGGTCAAGGTTAAACACTGCATTTTACCTCAGTAAAATGCTTGGCTCTCTTCCAAGTGTACCTTCCTTTCTTTCCTATTCTAAAGCCTTTTAAAATAAACTTCCACCCTTGCTCTGAAAAAAAAAAAAAAAAAAAGAAAAGAGAGAAAGGCTATGTTCTGGCAGGTTTATCTCTATTACATCAACCCGTGTAAGTACTGTTTTGACATGCATGTGTCATTGGTGCAAAATGCAATGGCTATTTCCAAGCCCCTCTATTCCTGGGTCTTGTTAAAAAAATGTTGCTAAGGCTGTGAGCTAGAACCATATTTGTTCAGCTAGATTTTAGGTCATTCTGTTTTGAAAGAATTATTTTGAGTTAGAAGAAACTTCTCTAAAAATTGGAGATAACAGAATGGTATAGGGATGTGTGGCCTGACATGGAGAAGAGCTATGCAATGAGAAATACTCCTTGAATTGCAAGAATCTCACCCAAATTTTTATAATAGAATACTTCATGACTGCTATTTCAGTGTAGGAAAGTGGCTATTAGAAACAACTGCTCTTATTCATACAACAATTGACATTTGATATTATACACAAACAAACATAAACATCCCCACAGACATTAACTTGGAGCATTTACATTTGTTAAATTAAAAATTATCAAATTTTTAATTTAAAAATGTGTCAGATTTTTAAAATGACTTGTTCGCATAATAAGGCTCTACATTTTGAGTACATGTTTGATCACTGTCATGATTCCACAAGATGGCAGTGTGTTCTTAGGGACCTTGAGGAACGCTCTCAAGTGCTGGGGTGGGTGGGTGTGTGTGTGTGTGTGTGTGAGAGAGAGAGAGAGAGAGAGAGACAGGAGGAGGAGGAGGAGGAGGAAGGATGAGGGGAGGGGCTTAGCGGTGAATTAGGGGTGTTAAAAAGAGCATCATTTTTTCTAGCTGGTAAACAGATTCTTTTTTATGATTTTTAAGGTAGAAAAAGTAGAAATATCCATTCTAGGTTCATTTTTCTAAGGGTTTAAAATTTGAATCCTCAGTGAACCAGGGCAGAGAAGAATGATGAAATCCTTGAGAGTTTTACTAGTGATCCTGTGGCTTCAGTTGAGCTGTGAGTTTGGGGCATCCCTATATAGGAAAATAATGTGTAGTATCCAGAGTTATTGTCTATTATAGGTCTATAGGTAGAAGCATGATTTTTTTTTTCTAACTAAGGGAGAGTGGGGGCACCAGTGAAAAGAGGATTTAAATTCTGGGGAGTAAGCATCTATTACCCAGCCAGTCTTCTCTGTTTGACCACTGCATTTTTTCACAGGGGTTTGGAGCCAACAGAAGGTGGAGCAGAATTCTGGACCCCTCAATGTTCCAGAGGGAGCCATTGCCTCTCTCAACTGCACTTATAGTGACAGTGGTTCTCAGTCCTTCTTCTGGTACAGACAATATTCTGGGCAAAGCCCTGAGTTGCTAATGTCCACATACTCAAGTGGTGACAAAGAAGATGGAAGATTTACAGCACAGCTCAATAGAGCCAGCCAGTATGTTTCTCTGCTCATCAGAGACTCCCAGCTCAGTGATTCAGCCACCTACCTCTGTGCCGTGAACACACAGTGCTCTCTAGACACTGGCAGTCTGTACCCAAACCTGCTATGCCCCAGGAATGCCTGATGTAGAGCTTAGACTGCAGGGTAGTGAAGTTCTCTTTGCTCTCTAGGTTCAAGTGGAAATTATAAGAACTAGTATGGAGGATTAATTAATTAGGGAAGTATTTTCATAATTCTGAAAATAATTGAAACACTGAAAAAAATAAAAACAAAAATCTTGGTCTGGTTGAAATATTTTTTAGTCCTGTTTTTCCACTCTAGTTTTAAATATTTTTTTAATTGAGGTCTGATTGATAAACAAAAAGGTGTGCATATTTACTTTACACATACAGCACAATCTATGCCATAACATACCCATAATTTCTAAAAGTTTACTTCCTCCCTCCTTTTTTAAAAATTAAGGTATGATTGCTAATCAAAAAGGCACACATATTTAATGTATATATCCTGGTGCTCAGTCTAGTGTTATGCCACTTCTTTATGAGATTGGTTTTATGGTTTTTAAATTATATAACAAGAAAATATTTTCACACAATGACAGATATTCTCTCACAGTTCCCAGGACACCTTCCTCTTTCCTTCTTTAGTTACTCAAAGCGTTTGACAGTTATTGATTTGGAAATGCAACAGCAAAACAGAAATGCAAAGCAGAGAAAAAGTCATAAATGAATGACTTCAAAAATTCTATCAGTCAAAAATTCTTTTTTTTTTTTGAGACGGAGTCTTGCTCTGTCTCCCAGTCTGGAGTGCAGTGGCGCCATCTCGGCTCACTGCAAGCTCTGCCTTCCAGGTTCACGCCATTCTTCTGCCCCAGCCTCCTGAGTAGCTGAGACTACAGGCGCCCGCCACCACACCCAGCTAATGTTTTGCATTTTTTTTTTTAGTAGAGACGGGATTTCACTGTGTTAGCCAGGATGGTCTCGATCTCCTGACCTCATGATACCCCTGCCTCAGCCTCCTAAAGTGCTGGGATTACAGGTGTGAACCACCACGCCCAACCAAAAATTTTTTTAGTTATAGAACCTTCATCTCCAGCCTCAGCCACAGCACCACTCCTGATTTATGTAAGAGTATATTTAGTGGATAGACGGAAGAACTAGATTCAGAGGGTAGGACCTGGTTAAAACTAGAAGTCTAGACAGTTGCAGTGAGTAAATATTAGAGAGGGTCTATCTTGCCATTTTGGGGTAAAGTCTGAACTGAACTTAAAACTCTTGGCTTGAGCCTTGTAAAAGAATGTATTTATACCTATGTACTTAAGTGTGGCTTGGAGATGATAGGGAGCATTAGCCCTAGCCATAGCATGCCGTATCCCCAGGCAGGGCATGGGAGCATGGAACAATCTAAAATTTATTGAGAAGGATCTCTGAGTAAGTATCTAAAAGAGGTCCAGACACTAAGGAGCTTTAGTATGATGAGCAAAGACCTGTGTGAATCAATTACCAAAGACTATACGGTATCAAGAATGTTTCAGCAAATTTTGTCAGGAGAGTTGGAAGTGCTGAACAACGTATAAATGCCTCCCTCCTCTGACTCCCTGGCATTGTAAATTTGTCCTGCAATGTATGCCAAGTCCAGGAAAAATATTTACTTCCTAATGAAAATAATGCCGTTTAATATTTAGTACATTGAGTTATAGGAAAAAGCTTGAAAAGTCACATTTATTGTAAAACGAATTTGTAGACTGTTAGTCATGACATTATTTAGGTAGTACAGTGGAAAAATTTTGGAAATGAAGAATCAAGATTTCTGTTCAGTTAGTTCACGTAGTTACTGATGAAAGATGCAAGCCAATCAACATTTGCTTCAAATTGTTAATTTGCAGAATTGAAGACTTAAGAAATTTTTCCAAGTCATGTAAGATTTGTAAAGCAATGAGGATGATCGGAAAGTTGTACTGAAATCAAAATACTTAGATTTTAGTGTCACTTTTATCATATGCCTTCAGGCACCCTGGCACTCTGGAAAGAACCTGGGCTGCCATGCTCGTTTAAATATCAATTATGTTCCTAACAGGCCATTTGTATTAAGCTGCACTGTTACATATATTTCAGGATTGAACTCAGGATTAAATGAGATGAAATATTGTCTTCGGATAAGTTCATTAGAAGCAGAGCCTGAATTGGAAATTGTTTATCCATAATTGATTGAGAAAACCAGGTTGAGATGGGAAAAGGCTAAGCATAAACGTGCCAGCTAGTGGAGTCTTTATCCAGTCTGACCTCATGGGAGCTCTGGAGCATGAATTGCATCACAGGATTGATCCTTTCCACACTGAGGCAAGGGGGCCAGAATGCTGACCTGTTGTATGTAAGAATAAGGTCGTCACTGGCTGTGGTGTTTCTTGGGGTAGAGGTATACTCTACTGGACAATGATGACTCTCATTGGCAGAGGTCGATTTTCTAGGGAAAGGGGCAACTGTGAGCTGAGAGTAGCTAACATTCCCAATAGTGATAGCGACAGGAGATAGACAAATTCCTAGGCAGACATGGACAGATCCCTGGTGAAACCCAGCCTTCCTGCCAAGGACAGTTCAAAGCCTTAAAACCGAGCTGCCAGTTCCGGACAGAGTACATAACTGTCAGTTCCGGATAGAGTACATAACTTGAATCCCCTCTCTTACCCACTCTCTCATGATTGGTTCCTTCTGGATGATGCCTTTTAACCAATCAAATGGTGCTTTTTCCAAGACCACCTATGGACCAATCAGCATACACTCCCCCATTCTAAGCCCCTAAAAACACTCGGCCTTAGCCTCCCAGAGGGCTACACACTTTGGGTTCCGTCTTGCTTTCCAGAGGTTTCCTGTCACTCAGTAAAATTCTCTTCTGCCTTGCTCACTCTCTTGGTGTCTGCTTACCTCATTCCTCTTGGCCAGTGGGACAAGAATCTGGAACCCACCGAACTGTGGGAGTGAAAAGAGCTGTAACACCCTCTCCCACTCGCTGAACTACGGGAGCGGAAAAGCCTCTGGATGCCATTTCCTCCCGCTCTCCGAACTACAGGACGAAAAAAGCCATGACAGTAGCTGAGGATGGCGACACTGTCCTGGGAAAGGGGGTCTTGGCTGGGCACAAGCAGTGTTCACTATTAACTTGGAACTCACCTGGCATGTGGGCAGCATTCAAGAAATAATAGACTTTGTAATTATATTCTGAATTTTAATTTCATTCTCTATTTTAAGGAGTTTATATAGCTGGCTTTACCGATCTTGAAGAGTTCAAATAATGTTAGGTTAAAGCACTTCTTTTTTTTTTTTGCACTTATCACATGTAGTGATTTTATTTTTTATATGTTTTTATTTTTTTCCTTATTTCTTCTAAAAAAACAGTATACATGTGAAGAACATGCAGTTTATTACGTAGGTATACATGTGCCGTGGTGGTTTCCTGCACCTATTGACCGGTCCTCTAGGTTCCCTCAGGTTAAAGCACTTCTTAACAGAAAGCATCTAAATAAAGGTAAGGAAATATTACTCAAAGCTAAAACTCAAGGTATTTTAAGAATAATGACTAAGGCAACAATATATTATCTTACTTCCTTTTGGGAATGATAACATGACATTCTGTTCATCCCTTTGTATTGAGGTAGAAATGACTCTGATGGTTCACAGTTCATGACTCTGGGCTTCCATGTGTAGAAAGAACAACAGAAAGAGATCCCATCTATACTTATACATGATTAATGCTATTTTGTTATTAATTTGTATTTAAGAATGGAGGACTGGGTAGCAGGATGGACTTATATCACTGTGCCCATGTTCCCCACAATGTTTCTTCTTGAATGGGGTGCCTGGCCAGTGGTGTGGGTATGTGGGTATACCATGTGATTTGGCAGGCTTCTTTTCAGGATGAATGAACAGGGAAGTGGTAATTAAGTTGCTCCTCTTTGTTCCTTGCACCTAATATCGTTGAAGATGGCCTAATTCTGTCAACCACTCATAATAAAACTGCAGTAATCTCAGTGGTGCATTTAAACTCTTGTGAAAGTTAAATACCCAAGTAAAAGTTGGCTAACTATGCCTATCACACGCAAGTACAGAAGCAGGATGGTGAGAACGGAGGGAGGCTAGTGCAGCTATTCCATGTGTGGACCTTCACTATGTTCTCTTGTGTTCTGTTCTTCTCATTGTCCATCACCTGCTCTCTTTCTCAACCTGGAACTTCTCCAGGGTCTCACCCAGTAGGTTCCCTTCACTTGTATTTCCACTGCAATCTTCTCATAGTTCATTCTGGGCTGACTTCTCCCCGCTCTCTGTTTCATCCATCAGTGTGCTCACATCTACTTTTCATTTCATGGTAATTGTGATAGTTTTCATCTTTTCATTATTACTTTTACCATTATGGATTCAAGTCATTCTTTTTATACTTCTAAATTTTATTTCAGTGGGAATATTGGAAAGATAAGAGGAGAATACATGTGCTTAGTTAGGAATTTTGAATCAGGAGCACATCCTAGTAACATTTAAATTTTCAAACTGGCTATATGATTTTGTCTTTCACGTAAATCTATAGGCAGAATCAAGGAATAGATCAGAAATGCAAGGGAGAACTGATTTCAGGCTGGCACAAGTGAACGGAGTACAAAGAAAGGAGGGACTTTGTTCTGACCTTGTGAAAAGAATCCTTGTTGGCCAGATTCTCATTTCACCTGAGATTTCTCTCCTCATTTGGTTTTTTTATTTTTTAGGATGCAATGATCTCTATGCTAAAATAAGTTGGATGAAGATGGTTTCTCATTCAAGAGTTTCATCTTTTTAGGCCATAGAGTCGACCGCTCCAGTTCAATACAGTCTGTCTCCCACCCACAGGGGACTGCTGCTCACCTAGCTCTGTTGAGTGTCACTGTCAATCTCTCCCAAATCTACTATACCTCCCACAAGGTCCTCTCATGTCTTGTCTGCTGGTTGCACTCCTCCCAACTTTCTGAGTTAACACAGGTTGATTTTACTTTTCTTTTCCTAACTCTTCCCAGGAGTATTTATTTGTTATATTTTCTTACACTCATCATTCCACTCAAGTTTCTCCATAGATGGGCCTCTGTTAATGTTCTTTTTAGTGTGAGATATAATTTGGCACAATATATCAGTCTATAGGAGCTTTGACAATTGAAACAGGACTCCTTTTAAACATGAAGTACCTAAGTTGTTTTTTCCTAGAGTTACAAATATCAAAGTTGTTGACCTGAAACCAAGGGGCCTCTTTCACATTTTCGTTTAACAAAAAAATCTTGCTTATTTGTTTGCTTTGATTAATTAATTATAATGACATGTGATCCATGCTGATTTTAAGTATGAGACTCTGGTCTAATTTGTTTATTCTTTTAAGAATCAAATAAAGGAATAATCTCTTTCACCCACTGTAATGCTCACATTCAGAAACACAGGGCCATATGAAGCTGAGGCCAGACTGAGGCAACTGATCACCTCTCCTCTCCTTGATGAATGATTTTACAAAATAATATAGAATGTCTCAATGGTATTCCGAAGTCTAGAATGTTGTCTTCTGTGACTAATTGCTCAGTAAAGTAAATTAGTCTTCTATTTTTACATTACTCTCATTTCTCATGTATTTAGGATTAAAACCATGTACCCTACAGAAGGTGACATCACCGATTTGGGAAGAAAGAAATACTTTCTGTTGGTTTTGATACCACATTTCTCAAATGAGAAGCAAACAGTTTGCTTCCTTGGATCCGTGGTTTCGCCTGTGGCCTTCAGGGGGCAGCGTTGCACTAAGGAGGCATCTGTGTTCATTGCAGATCATCCTCATCCAATGAGCCTCCTCCCTGCCGCTGGCTGATGTGGCTCACTGATGTCTGTGTAGATAGGGAGCTGTGATGAGAACAAGAGGTCAGAACACATTTAGGCTCCTTAAGAGAAAGCCTTTCTTTAACTGTTTTTGAAACGCTTCAAAGGCAGAGACTTGTCCAGCCTAACCTCCCCGCTGCCCCTATCTTCTGAGGCTCAGGGCCCTTGGCTTCTGTCCGCCCTGCTCAGGGTCCTCCAGCGTTGCCACTCCTCAGCCATGCTCCTGCTGCTCGTCCCAGTGCTCGAGGTGATTTTTACCCTGGGTGAGTAACATTCCATTACCTTTCTTCCTTTTGTAAATGTGACTGTGTTGTAATTTTCTCTGAATAGAGACATCTTTTCTTCATAGCAAAGTCTGTGCTGCCTTTACTTACACAGCGTTGGTGTTGCAGGAGGAACCAGAGCCCAGTCTGTGACCCAGCTTGACAGCCAGGTCTCTGTCTCTGAAGGAGTCCCTGTGCTGCTGAGGTGCAACTACTCATCGTCTTTTTCACCAAATCTCTTCTGGTATGTGCAATACCCCAACCAAGGTCTCCAGCTTCTCCTGAAGTACATATCAGGGACCACGCTGGTTAAAGGCATCAATGGTTTTGAGGCTGAATTTAAGAAGAGTGAAACCTCCTTCCACCTGACGAAAGCCTCAGCCCATGTGAGCGACGCGGCTGAGTACTTCTGTGCTGTGAGTGACACAGTGCCTGAGACTGCAGGGCAGCTGAACACAAACCTCCTGAGATGCGGAGACTTTCTGTGACTCGAGAACTCAACCTTGAAGTCTGTTTTATAATATTAAATAGCAATTCCAAGTTTCTGATGCTTATTGATGTATGCTGTATCTTTTTCATCTATTTATTTTTAAACTATCTATGACTTTAAAATGTGTTTCCTGTAGGTAGCATAAAAGAGCATCTTTTCTTTTTATCTACTTTGTTAATCTCTGTTTTTGCATTGTGAAGTTTAGATAATTAAAATTGAATATAAATATCAATCAGGTTGGATTTAAGTATATTTCATTATTGTGTTTCACCCATGTTCTGTTTTTTGTTCTTTTTTTCTGACTCTTTTGGATTATTTAAATACTTTTCAATTTACATTTTAATTTATCTATGAACTTTTTGGCTATAACTCTGTACTTTTTGAGTAGTTGCTCTGGAGATGGCAATGTACATGCCTAAATATCCCGGGTCTTATGTGAGCAAATACTGTACCTCCTTATGTGAAATGTCGAAATTTTACACAATGTCCCTTTATCTACCAACACTAAAGTTTGTTATTGTTGTTCATATGTATTAGTCACATACATTGAAAACTTCACCAGGCCTGGCACAGTGGCTCATGTTTGTAATCCCAACACTTTGGGAGGCAGAGGTGGGAGGATTGCTTGAACTCAGGGGTTTGAGACCAGCCTGAGCAACAAAGTGAGACTCCATGTCTATGAAGTATAAAAGAAATTAGCCGGTTATGGTGGCACTCACTTGTAGCCTCAACTACTCAGCAAGTTGAAGCAGTATGATAGCTTGAGCCCAAGAGTTCAAGGCTGCAGTTAGCTACGACAATGCCACTGTATTCCAGCCTAGGCAATAGAGCGAGATCCTTGTCTCAATTTTTTTAAAATCACAATATATAGAAAGCTTTACCATACAATGTTATAATTTTTGCATTCAACAATTATATGCACTTTATAAAACTTAAGGAGAAGAGTAAGAACTATTTTATACTTAACAGCTATTTATCATTGCTGGTATCTTCCTTTGTTCCTGAAGATTTGGGTTTTCTCTGATGCCAGGGGATATAACTGAAATTCCCTTCAAACTTAAAAACTCCCTTTAGTATTTTTTCTAGAGCAGATTTGCTGGGAAACATATTTTTCATTTTTTGTTAATTATCTGAAAATGTATTTTTAACTTGCCCCTTATTTCTGGAAGATAGTTTTTACTGGGTCTGTAATTCTGTGTCAACACTTTCCCCCACTCACTTTAAAGATGCCATTTCATTGTCTTTTGGCCTCCATGCTGTCTGAATAGAAATCCATGGCCATCAAGTACTTGTCCTCCAATGATGTAATATATTGTTTTTCTCTAGCTGCTTCGTATATAAGCTGTGTACACACACACACACACACACACACACACGACAAATTATACAATCTTTTGTTGTCAGTGATATAATTATAATGTGTTTAGATGTGGTTCTCTTTGGTTTTGCCTTGTTTGGGGCTTGAATTGATAAATGCATGTCTTTCAATGAATTTGGCAAGCTTTTGGCCATTCTTTCTTCAAATATGTTTTCTGACCCAATATCTTCTCTCCCTCTAGGACTCCAGTTAGATATAATTTAGACTTTAGAATATTTTCCCACAGGTCTCCAGCGCTCTGTGTTTTTTTCTTTCAATTTTCAAATTGATGTTAAGGTTTGTCAGTGTTTCCTGACCTTGGCACTACTGATATTTTGGGCCTTATAATTTTTTTTATTGGGGTGTGGGGCTGCCCTGTGTGTTGCAGAATTTTTAACATCTCTACACTAGATGCCTATAGCACTACACACCCCAAGTTGTGACATCCAAAATTGTGTCCAGATTTGCCAAATGTCTCCTGGGGGAAGACAAAGTCAAAATTAGTTGGATTAAATAATCTATATTGATCTATTTCCAATTTTGCATATTCTTTTTTCTATCATCATTTTGCTATTGAGCCCTTACTGTAAGATTTTTATTTTTGATACTGTATTTTTCAGTTCAATTTCTATTTTTTTCTTTACTTTGTGGAACATAATCAAAAGAGCTACTTTGACATCTTTGTCTATGAGTTTTAGTATCTTAGTCATCTTGATATTTGAATTTGTTGATCTTTTACTTCAATATTAGTTCATTTTTCTGGCTCTTTGTCAAATAATTTTGATGTACATCTTGAACATTTCAAATATTATGTGTGTACACTCTGTTTTCTCCTCCTTTTCCTTCTTCTTTAAAAAACAATCATCTAAAAAATGTTAATGTTTTTGTTTGAGCAGAAAGTCAGCCTAGTTTGGTTTACACTGTTAGTTGTTTCTCCCCTTTTGTGGAATTTGGTAGCTCAAAATCACAGTTCAGTTCTCTAATCATTTGCAATGTTGGTTTGGGTTTATACCTGTCGTGTGTAGCTCAGGGATTAGTGAAACCAGTTTGCGTGGCTCAAATCTCAGGTCAGTTCCTGAACTCTCTGCTACATTGGTTTTAGTTTCTCCTGCATGGGTGCCGCTTGGGGGTAGTCTGAGACTGGAATGGTGGTTCAAATATTAGTTAAATAACCTAAGATTTGCTGTTCTGGTCTGAGTCAGGTTCATGTATGTAGAGTCTTGGGATCAGCCTGAGACTTAAAACTATTTTCCATCTCTTCCCTAGGGTCTCTGTTTTCTAGCCTGACCCACAGAGGCAGAAAATTGTGTTTCTTGCAGAGTTTTGACTTCCTACATCATTACCATATTGTTGTATGCATTGGGGCCTCCCTCAGGGCAAAGTCGAGAGAAAGAAACAGAAAAAATATGAAATTCACCCTTGTGCAGGTTGCTTCTCCAATTTTTGACTTCCCTACACAATCTGCTAGCTCTTGGGTAATTTCAAAGTCCACAGTTAGTTTTTTTCTTCTTTTTTTTTTCTTTTTTTTTGTATTTTGTTCAGTTTTTACTTGCAATCCATGGCAGAGATTGGCTGTAGGTATCTTAAAGTTATCTCCTATTCTACTATGGTCCTGCATTAATTTGTGGTTGTCCATAATATTCATCAAGAATGGCTATTTGATGTTGTCTTTTTCCACCCTCTTTAGTTGTATTGCCCTTTTTAGTTAATCTAATTCATTTTTTATATTTGCAAATTTTTCTCATCAAGATTGTAAGACGATTTAATTAAGGTCTTAATTTTTTTTTGATATTTCATTTCTTATTTTTCGAATTTAAGAAGGTCTTTCTTTGGTGCAAAAAAATTGAGAATGCATACTTGTTTTTATAAATAATTCAAATACTATATTTTTTCCTAAAGTCTAAAAATTTTTGTATTCTGAATTATATCTGGATTTAAGAGTATGTTAATGCATAGTAGGACTATTCAAATACTACGTTTTTTTTTAGTACCTAAAACAGAGCTGATTAGTTTTTAATTTTCTCTTTCACTGCTATTTTTTTCATTTCTGATTTTTTGCTTCCTTTAAATGAACCATGCATTTTGGTATTTGGGGCTGTGTTTGGAGACCCTTAAATCTTCCAGGTAATCATGTGTTTCTTAGAATGCTGCCAACACCCTTCAGTGAGAATATTCTATTTATGATCTTATTTAACTATGAGGTGTTGCTTCTACTACTACAGGGGATTGAATAATTCCTTTACATTCTTCCAGTGCAGAGCAAAAGGCAATGTTCCAAGACATCACACAATCCTATGGCCTTTGACTTTGAACACACTGGGCTTTGCAAATACTCAGCAACTTTGAGAAAAGTTAAAATGACCACCATTCTGAAATTCAGAAGAAGTTGTTCCTCATAGCTTATTTTCGAATATTTTTTTTTCTGCTCTGCTTTAATCTTCAATATAATCCCACCTACTTTCTGTCTCCTAGAAATATGTGTCACCAGATGACCTTCACCAGACGACCTTCATTTTTTTCTACTCTTGTGAATTTTAGTCTATTTCCATTTTATTTCTATTCTTTAATTTAGGAAGAAATATTCAAGAGAAGGGAAATGAGCATATGGCATTAAGAATTAGAAGTTTACACTCAAAGGCTACACTTTTACAAAATGATAGCATTACTTAATTTTCTTCATTCAAGACAATCTTTTCCGACAGGAACAAGTGAATCAAGAACCCAAGGAGAGAACTGGGCTTATACTTTCAAATCAAAGGAAAGAAGTATTCTGACTTTGTCAAGGGTCCCATTAACCACAAAAAAAGCAGTGACTTTCTCCATTCTCATGTTTTCAGAGTTTTATTTTTGTTCCCATCTACATTTATTATTATTTGTTTTTATTTTTAAATTTCAACTTTTATTTCTCGCTTGTTGGGGTTGTATTTCCTTCAGCCCAAGAGGTTTCTGTAGTTTTATTTTCTTTACCCCTAGAGGCAAAGCCTTCCCATCATGAGTTATGCCTTGTCATTAGTTGCATGGAGGCACTACTCTCCTTATGTGAAATCTTTTCCTCTATGGCTGCACAAGCACCATCCGAGGGAAATGTCTCTACCATCCTCCATCACCACTGTGGCAACACTGAACCATCCAAAACTCAGTCCAGGGCAATTGGTCTGAGCCCAGACTCTCATGGACTCATATCTAAATTCTGATATACTTTCAATAACGATTCCTCTGTGAGGTGACGTATTACTCCATTTTTACGTGAAATCTTATTGCTAATGGACTCTAGCACTAAAACACCATGATAAGATTTGGTCAGGAAGAAACATGTCCTGTGGAAGTTTTGATACATCTCAGAAAACAGGAAGAACACACTAATGAGCGGTCTCTGCTAAACTCCCGTTCTGCACTTGGCCTCCAGAGGGCGAGGCTGCACAAACTGGAGCTTTTGTTTCTGTTGAAGATCAATTCACTGCTCAGTTTCTTCTTCCTGCAGCTGGTTGAGTTCTTTCTAGACAGAGACAAGTGACAAGAATCAGAGGTTTAAAAGCAACCACATTCATCTCTGCAGGTTTTGTAGTTTTATATAAGCAAGGAGCTCGTCCAGCAAACCTTCCCCACACTTCTTGTTCTTGGTCTCTTCAGCCACTTTCCTTCTTGTTCTCTGGAGATCTTGCAGAAAAGAGTCTATAGTGTTTCCCTTGCTCAGCCATGCTCCTGGTGTTCATCCCACTGCTGGGGATACATTTTGTCCTGAGTGAGTAAAATTTATTTATGGTCTTTAGTTTCACAGGTTCTGACTAGAAATGCTTACTTTTTATACTGAGTCTGCACTGCTTTCACTGATAGCACATTGTTTTTCCAGGAACTGCCAGATCCCAGTCAGTGACCCAGCCTGATATCCATATCACCGTCTCTGAAGGAGCCTCACTGGAGTTGAGATGTAACTATTCCTATGGGGCAACACCTTCTCTCTTCTGGTATGTCCAGTCCCCCGGCCAAGGCCTCCAGCTGCTCCTGAAGTACTTTTCAGGAGACAGTGTGGTTCAAGGCATTAAAGGCTTTGAGGCTGAATTTAAGAGGAGTCAATATTCCTTCAACCTGAGGAAACCCTCTGTGCATTGGAGTGATGCTGCTGAGTACTTCTGTGCTGCGGGTGCCACAGTGCCTGGGTCTGCAGGGGGAGCTGAACACAAACTGCCTATGCTAGAGAAGTTTTCAGAGACTCAGTGTATCTTCCTGTGACATTTTCAAAGATCTCTTGCTTTTAGGATAGTGAGTGAGGCAAAGAAAGCTGAGCACATCCAGGCATTTCTATATAATTCTGCAATTCCTTCTGTGTCCCATGTCAGGTAAACTTTGTTTTAGAAGCTTTTTGTTAATTGAAGAAACTGCGTAATAGGAAATAGTATTCTAGAATGATGGAGGAGACATACTTCTTATCACCTAACAATCAGGTTCTCAAGGACCTTTCCTTGACCGTGACTGCATTAAGTGGTTGACTATGGGAATGTTGATATGGTCTAGGATAACCTTGGTTTTCATTTATCATTTAATCTCTCAACTAACCCAGAAAACAAAAGATAAGCTTCTCATGTTCTTACCTTGCAAGTTTGCATTCTTGAGCTGGTCATTCGTAGGGTATTTTCTTAGAATTTATTTTTTCTGGCTTTAACTGTGCTATTCAGGTTTCAGGATATCTTGTCTCAGTAACTCTATTTAGGAAGAATTATGAGAAATTATTAGCCAATGGTGAAAGTTTCATTAGAATCATGAAGGACTCAGAAAATTGTCACAGCGATGTGAGTTCTGGCAACTAGGAATAGTGCACAAGGAGAATGAAGATTTAGAATTCATCAGTGTTTCTCCAAAGACTTTTTCACAGTTATAAAAATAGCTTCTATTCTATTGATATATTAATTATGCAAATCTACATTGTAAGTTTTTCTATGAAATTCCGTTCATCTCTTCTAGCTACTGACACTTTTACTTGTTGCTTTCACTCTGTTGTTACATGGTTTCACTATTGAAATATTAAAGATTGATTCTTTTTTTGGAGATAGGGTTTTACTCATTCACCTAGGCTGGAGTGCAGTGGCATGATCATAGCTCACTGCAGCCTTGACCCACACCCCCAGCCTCAAGCAATTTTCCCACCTCAGTCAGCTTCCTGAGTAGCTGAGACTACAGGTGCACACCACCATGCCTGGCTGATTTTTTTTTTAAATTTTATTTTTAGTGGAGAAAAGGTCTCACTATGTTGCCCAGGCTGGTTTCAAACTCCTGAGCTCAAGCAATCCTCCAACCTCGGCCCCCCAAAGTACTAGTATTATAGGCATGAGCCACTGAACCTGGCCAAAGATTGATTCTTTTATAGTAACATTTTGATAATCTGTCATGTGGTAAGTTTTGCGATGCAAAGCTCTGTTAGAAATACTGATAAGAGTTACAATGGTACTGGATTCCAGGCAGCTGCTGGAAAGTATAAATGTGTGACTTTCTTATGTCTAGAGTGGAAAGAACTGTATAAGAAACTCCTTGTCTGCTTGCTGCCTCGGAGGATAACCAGTGCTTCGGAGGAAAAGGAGAAGGAGGAGGAGAGAGCTCTTTAGCTGCCATTTAGCTCATACTATAATGTCTACGAGGGTAGGTGCATAGGGACCCTGAAAATATAGATCAAATTAGTAAATTGTGGGCAATGGCACTCCTTAGCCAAATGGTGAACCAAGATGTCAACAGTATGTTTTAGGATGTGGTGATATGACTACATGTGATAAATATGTTTAAGTGATTTCTGGAATGCTGTGAGGAAGGTGAATGGTGTGTCAGATATATAAAATTATGAAAAAGAAATGTATGCTCATTTAATGTTCCTGCCTCAGTCCCTTCCTTCTTTGCTGGTTTTGGACCACACTCTCATCTACCACTGATAAGACAAATAATTTCAAGTGACTCATTGTCATCAGCTCAGCCACACTGGCCAAAAGGACTCATCATAGTATCATGAGCACTTTATGCAGATCGATTTGAGAAAGAACTGCCCATTTCTTTTGATTCTGATCTCAAACTGAATATTAAAGAAAAACAAATTTCATACCAAGGACCCTAAGCAGCTGGGAGAGCATTCCCCTTCTGCCTTAAGGGAGAAGCATTCACTTCTGCCCGAAAAATCAAAGTAATCTTGCTTCCTTCTACTAATAATTTGTTGCTTTTATATAAGTACATGATTTGTAGGAGAAACTTCCAAAATAAGGAATTATGTTAAGAAAGTGGAAATTCTGAGTTATTTTATCAATGATATCAATCATTCCGACTGTTCAGAAAGAATTCTGAATTTTCTTGTAATTAACTGATCTTACTACATATTCCATCACCCAGAAGCAGGTACCCTAATTGAAAGGCGGAACATTTTACTGAAGACCAAGCTAGAGCCCTGATTGGGAGACAACAGCACATATGCTAAACATTTTCTTCTCTCCCTACATCGTGTTTTTATCTTGTGTACAAGCTGTTGGAAATAAACTTTATAATTTAGTGTAAAGGTAACAGAATTTTCAGGCTGAGTGACGTGGCTCACACCTGTAGTTTCAGCACTGTGAGAGGCTTAGGCAGGAGGATCACTTGAGGCAAGGATTTCAAGACCAGCCTGGGCAACACAGCAAGACAACATCTCTACAAACAATTAAAAAAATTAGCCAGGTATGGTGGTGCCCACCTGTAGTCCTAGCTACTCAGGAGGATTGCTTGGGCCCAGGAGTTCAAAGTTACACTGAGCAGTGATCATGACACCGTTCTCTAGTCTGGATGACAGAACAAGATCCTGCTTTTAAAAAAAATTTAGGAAGGACTGTCCCTGAATTTGAAGAACTATTAATGTAATCAGTGATAAAGTCAATGACTTTTGCGGTTGTGCATCTCTTCATTTTGGAGAAAGAATGAAAAGTTCTTCAGCTGCAAGACGGATTTCTGTATCTCGAAGGAGATAGAAGTATAGAATTATTTTGTTGTTGTACATGTTTCAAATGTGTGTAGAAGAATGTGTGTGTTGCATAGAGAAGCTTGGAGTAGTTGAAGGAATCAATTTATTGACTCTCAGCTCTAAATCCACCCTTGCTTCTTCTGTGAAGGTGGATCTGGAACCTTCGACCATTTTCCTTTGCCAGTTGACACAACGTTAAGCTTTGTAGTAGAGAGTCAGGAAGAAAAGGTTTTGCTTTCTGCTTTCCGTGTGCTCACTCATCAGGATCCTGCACCATGGGAGTCTTCTCCAGTGTCCAGTTCATGCAGAGCACTTGCACCAGTTTCCTGCAGTGCACAGTGCCCAGGAGTTTCCTTCAGAACCCCCCTGTTTTGGGGTGATTCTGTGGAAGACAGCCTGCAGTGAGACACCTCCCCGTGAACAGCTTTCCCCAGTGTCCTAGAGGATGATTTTCTGCCATGTTCTAGAGGGTGGATTTCTAGCAAGTTCTGCTGGTACAGCACCACAGCGACTTCCCTTTCATCCAGTGAGCCACAGCTGTGTCTTTTCAATAACATCTGGGTCTCAGCCCTGGGGGTGGGGCTAGAGGCCTCTTCCCTGGTTATCCTACCCTGCCCTAGGAGTAGAGGCTGCACCTTATGTCTGCTATTCCTACAGGAATAGGAATAGCAGAGTTTTCTGTTCTTCATATTATTCATTCTCTTGTTACTCTAACACTCTGTTTATTAATCCTTAAAATTTTTCTGTTGAAATTATATGGTTTCTCTTTCCTGATTGTACTAGACTGAGACATGCACCAAGGACTTCAAGCAACTGGAAAGCATCCTCCATCTCCCCTCCCACTCCTGCCTGAGATATCAAAGTAGTTTTCTTGTTTTATTTCTCTATTGATTTATTGTTTTACTTACTTATTGTTTTATTTACATTATTGTTATATAATTATGAGAAAACTTTACAATAATTTTATTAAGAATTTGGAAATATTGTTGCTATATTAATAAAATTAATTTTACTATTAACATTTTGTGCACATTATACACAGAATATTATTATACCATTGGCACAAATTAAAATCAATTTTAAAAGGTTTTAGCATACCACACAAACAGGCATTCATTCACCTATGAGGATGTGTCTGGAGATTATAATTCTAAGTCATTTTTCTTGCATGTAACTCTCTTAATACATCATTATTTTTTGATTTTCTATTTCCTTCAGATGGAGGGAGAAGACAATGATAATTGCAAAACCATCTGTAGACAGAATATTTCTGTCACCCTAGAAAGTTTTATGTGTGCCTTTCTAGTCAACTCACCTTCTGGAGACAATAGATGTTCTTATTTCTATCACCTTAGATTTACTTTACCCATTATGGACTTCAAATCAATGGAATCATACATACTCTTTTGTGCCTGGTTTCTTTCATTCATCACGTTTTTTAGTTTCCCCCATGTTCTCATGTGTATCAGTCTTTCATTATTGCTGTTGCTGAGTAGTATCTTATTATATGGATGAAGCACAGTTTGTTTATCCATTCAGCTGTGCACACCACTGACTGGACATAGAATCTTTTAGGGATTAAATCTTTGGTATTATTCTTAAGAGTGCAAGGTACAGTTGTTCTAGATGTTTATATCCTGTATTTCAAGGGTAGGGTGTGCCTCTAAAATGCTTTAGTTGAAACATGTATCTTAAATACCTTTATTTAAAAACCATTTTCTATCATTCATTATGCTACCTAATATGTCACTAGTTTTGCAAATAAAAACCCAACACCTAATATTGCCTATGCTATTTAGCAAAGCTTTGGGTATTATTCAAGCTGTGGGTAGCTGAACTGTAGTTTCCTCTGTTGTGGCCTTATATGTTAATAACAACAGTGGGTGGCCACCCTGGAGTTTGCTTTCTTGACTAAGTCAATTGACTCTCCTTAGAGTTGAGACTTAACCAGCACATACCCAATATCCTCTGGCTTTTGTTGAAAAGATTTAATGTAAATTATACATCCTAACACTGTGGTATTTTTATTCTTACTTGGTAACTGATAGTCAGATATTATGAACAAAATTTAAGTCATTGTTCCTGCAGGTCCTAAAGATCTGTAAGTCATGTAATTATAATCCTTGCTCAACAGTCAAATTGTTTTTTGTGATATGGGACAATAAAATTGACCTTTATATTAATATTCTAAGGCTGGCATAACAAAATACCACAGACTAGGTGACATAAACAACACAATTTATTATCTCAGAGTTCCACAGGCTAGAAGCTCAAGATCAAGTTGTTAGCAGGGTCAATTTCTTCTGAAGTTTGCAGATCATGTTGCCTTTTCACTGTGTCCTTACATGGTCTTGCCCTTGAGGGTACGCATGTCTGTGTCCAAATTTCCTTTTCTTATAAGAACAGCAGTCATACTGAATTAGAGTCCACCTATGTGACATCATTTTACATTAATTATTTCTTTAAAGACCCTATTTTCAAGCACCGTTACATTCTGAGGTACTGGGGGTAAGGGCTTCAATATGTAAATTTTGAGTCGGATAGAACTCAGTCCATAACAACTCTCCAAGTAAATATTACATTCGCAAACAAAACAGTTGAAACCTTTATGCACTGCTTTACTAATTCTCCTGCACACAATGATGATGTATAATTTTGATGATGAGATTTTCCTGTATTGAGTTTCTTTCTAGAGGAATGAGAAATGTGCAATTACAAATACAGATAGCTTATAAAATATTCTAAACTGCAAAAAACCAGTGATAAAAATTGAAAGCTCTTTTTCAGAGGTGGCTTCTTTTTCCTTTGTTCCATTGGGGTGCAGAATTCTCTCATGTTTAGATTTGTTCTTTCCTGAAGATAAATCTTAATTTCTGCTTGGTATTTTATCTCTGACAGTTTTCCTTTCTTTCCCCATTCTGTTTTCTGTCTGAATGTTATTTTTTTTTTTACCTCTGTCTTATTGTTTCTCTAATATTAGAGTCTACCTGTGCAGAAGCCGATTTAGCTAACTTGCTATTTTTCTCTTGCACTCCTCCTTTACCACCTCATCAGCAGAACTGACATTATAAAAGAAAAAGAATTGAAATTCTTTTGAAGTTGTTTAGGACAAATGCAGTGGGTTAAGCAGATGAGGAAGGTGGCTACAGTCCTTAAACACAGGAGCAGCAGGAAGAATCCCATCATATATGCTCAGCTTTCTTGAGGATTGTTTTCTGTTTTTTTCAAGTAGTATGTATCAATATTTTAAATTTTGATTCAATCAGAGAATCTTTTTAAAAAATATATGTTTTGATTGCTGACATGCTTGGATCCATTTTAAATTTATTTGTTTTACATAGTGTTTTCTTGATTTTTTCTTGTTTCTTTTTAGCCTGTCTTCTCTTGCATTGATAGTTTGATGTTTCTTCATACTGCTTTGAAAATGTAATGTATATTTCTGTTATGATAAGTACCCCTGTTATACAAATGTATGTATAGAAATATGCATATAAATGCATGTATATATGTGTATGCATACATAAATCTAATTTTTATGCCCAATGGTATTCTTTTTTTTCCCTCAGTGTTGTTCTGTAACATTTTTTCCTTGTATGTCCTAGTCCTTCTCCTTTACCTCCTGCTGACTTATGATTTTTAGAATTACCTTCGTGGCTGATTGGAAGAAACTACACATAGCTATATACATCAGGACAATAATTTCAGCAAGATATTATGAAATGAACAATAAACTATAGCTCCAATGTACATTAAGAAAAGTAATAGAAAAGAAAACCATCCGACACAATAATTGCAACATGAATTTGCTCCCTTCCTCCTCAGAGCCATTGTCCCTGATCTTCCCTCTGCCTGGAGTGTTTTTCACCATTGGCCACATAGATGCCTTCACTGGCTCATAGTCTTTGCTCCTGGAGAAACATGGGAACATGTGAATAAAGTAGAATGCTCAAAAAGTTTATTGCAGCATTGTATTTCATAGTTAAAAAAAAACCGTTGTATTAGTCTGTTCTCACACTGTTATAAAAAATGCTGAGACATGATAATTTATAAAGAAAAGAGATTTAAGTAGCTCACAGTTCCATAGACTGTACAGGAAGCACAGTGGCATCTGCTTCTGGGGAGGCCTCAGGGAGCTTTTACTCAAGGTGGAAGGTAAAGAGGGAGAGGCCGTCTTACATGGCAAAAGCAGAACCCAGAGAGAAAGGAAGGTACTATACACTTTTAAACAAACAGATCTCAGGAGCACTCTGGACAGTAGCAAGGGGGAAATCCACCCCCATGACCCAGTCACCTCCTACCAGGCCTGACCTCCAGCATTGGGTGTGGAATCCTGATTAGGGAAAAGGAGTCAGGCTGGCAGAACCAGGGGAAAGCAAAGGGATAAAGCAAATAAGCTATAGGTCTGCCTTTTTTTCATGGTCCAGGACATAGAAAGAGGAAGCAGATAAGTTATAGGTCTTTCTTTATGGCTCGGAACCTATAGCTCTCCTGAGCAAATAACATACATAACTCACAGACTTCCTGCTTATCATCAAACACCTCTATCTATCATCCAAAACCCCAGTTGACAGAAGAATGCAAGTTAGTTCCTTGCTACCTTAGTTAGATAATGCTACCTTGGCATTATCAGTACTGCATGTAGCACTCTGCAACCCAAAAACATCCTGTAAAATCTCCAGCAAGCCTTTGTTTCCTTACCGTCAGCTCCTCTTCTGCTGATTGCTCCCTGGCAACTACTTTCACGCTTTCTTTAATAGATCTGCCTTTCTTTATCTACAACAGTCATGGCAAATTATTTTATCCCAACACCATGAGCCCAGGTAGTCATCGCTCACCTGTGACTTTGAGGATTACATTTCAACATGAGATTTGGGCGGGGACACAGATCCAAACTATATCATATATCATCTTAAGTCTTCATCAATAGGAGAGGACTATATAAACTGAAGTATATCTCTAATAGGATGCAATGTAGCAGAAGTTCCCATATGTTTTAATATAATAAGCTCTACAAGATACATTATTGAATTTATAATGTGAGTTACAAAAAGGTATGCATGAGGTGTATCATTTTGTATTAAATTTAAAAATAATAACCAAAATACTATTTATTTTCAGTTTTTTTTTGTATTTAGTACATGTATATAATGCTATAGTAAAACATTTGGAAGTATCAATTCCAAATTGATAAGATGAAGGGAGAATTAGGGTAATGAGTGATGAAAGAATCAGAATTGGGAGTGGTAGTAAAAGTAGATTTTTGTCTACCTAGTATGTTGTATCACTTTTAATAATTTCAAATGTTCATCAATTCTTTCTAATATTAAACCAATAAAAAGTCATAAAAGCCATCATAAAGGTTTATCCATATCCTATTCTATTATCCTCATGAAAAAGGAGAGAAAGGGGAAAATGACCACCCTCTTTATACGGTCTTGTCCAACCTTCCTAAGTATTTCCCCCACCTCTGGGATCATTAGCTTTTAGTTCACACTCCGCTTAGGATCGCAGTGTGATTTTATTATAGATTTTACTGATTTTATTATAGACATGTGTAGTTTTGTACTCTTCAGTAGATTATAAACTAATGTCTCATCACTTTTTTTTTTTTTTTTTTTTTTGAGACGGAGTCTCGCGCTGTGTCACCCAGGCTGGAGTGCAGTGGCGCGATCTCGGCTCACTGCAAGCTCCGCCTCCCAGGTTCACGCCATTCTCCTGCCTCAGCCTCCGAGTAGCTGGGACTACAGGCGCCCGCCACCACGCCCGGCTAGTTTTTTGTATTTTTAGTAGAGACGGGGTTTCACCATGTTAGCCAGGATGGTCTCGATCTCCTGACCTCGTGATCCACCCGCCTCGGCCTCCCAAAGTGCTGGGATTACAGGCTTGAGCCACCGCGCCCGGCCCATCTCTTTTTATATACTCTTAAAACCTAATAAATTAATCACTTATGGTAATACTTCAAAAAATCTTTTTGGATTTTCTAAAACAAAATCAGAGAATTCAAATAAATTGCACAAGATGGGAATTGCCAAATTATTTTAAGATATTAATTTTCATGAAATGGCATTTTAAAAGTGGCAATTGGTTCACTGTTAACCCCCATTCAATCTAGGCAGTTACATTGTTTTCTGACCACCTCCGTTTCCTTCATAGGAAACGTGAAGTGAATGGGGCTGTGTTGTGTGACTACTAAGGAGCTACGTTGGTGCAAAGTGGTCGTTGTTGATAGTTTCAGTCCACTAGGGGGCACTCGAGGAGTTCCAGAAATACAGACTTTTTCTGATGTTCTCAGAGGATGGAACAGGGTACAAGAGGACATGCGAGTCAGTCAAATCACAGATAACAGGGAGCTAGTGCGGGGTGGTGGGTGATGTGTGTGTAAAGTTCATCTTAGGTTTTCAGCTCTGACATTCTATATAAAACCTCAGAAAGCTGGAGTTCACAGGTCTATGAATCCGTTGTGAAGATGCTTCTGTAAGCAGAGGTAAGGGAATTGGAGTTTTAATGGGCATTGGGAGCATGGACGCTCATTAGAAAAAATCTCCATTACATGTTTTCAGTTTCTAAATTCTTATGATTAAAATTCATGAAATTCACTGACCTGGAAATTATTCTAAATACCCCTGATATCTGATCTTTTCTTATATCTTCTCTGAGGCTAGAAGGAAGAAGAATAAACAGAAGAGAAGAAAATAGGAATAAAGTAAGGATCAAGAACAGAAAGAGAATAGGGAGAGGACAATATTTAATTTGACCAGCAATGTGTGGCCTGGTCAGAGCAGTTGTGAGAGCCTGCAGGGTGTGTGGGGAAAGGTCTGGACAGAGGAAGGGGAGAGGTAGAAATTAAATCAGAGTGGATATCATACACACATCCTATTTTTCCTCCAACCAACCAACCTCTAGTTGGAAACATTTTCTAATCTCCTAATTTCAAGAAACTATTTATTTCTAAATTCGCAATGCATGTTATCAAATAGTTTTCATTTATCAGAATTTTCATATATTTGAATTCTCTAATTTTCTGTCAAACTGTGTAATTTGGGAAATGGGGTTTCTCTTCCCATTACTCTTTAAAGCTCTACTTAACCCAGCTGAGACACAGATTCTTCTGAGAGGTACCATCTCCCTTCCTCACATGTTATCTGTAAACTACTCTTACATAAAGTGCTTTAAAAAAACCCTATATCTTCATACATTAGAAATAGTGCCTCTTCCTCTCGTGAGAGATTGCTGTGCAGTCTCACTGGGCCACTGTGGGTGGTTTCCTGTTCAGATGAATTTTTAAAACTTATGTTTTTAAACTTAAAAACTTTTAAATAAAAGACTGATCATGAACATTGCAATAAGGCATGTTGAAGAGTTATCTGAATCCTTCAAAAAGTTTAGAAACTCAGCCAGGCGCGGTGGCTCACACCTGTAATCTCAGAACTTTGGGAGGCCGAGGCGAGCAGATCACGAGGTCAGGAGATCGAGACCATCCTGGCTAACACGGTGAAACCCCGTCTCTACGAAAATTATAAAAAATTAGCCAGGCATGATGGCGAGTGCCTGTAGTCCCAGCTACTCGGGAGGCTGAGGCAGGAGAATGGCGGGAACCCGGGAGGCGGAGCTTGCAGTGAGCCGAGATCTGGCCACTGCACTCCAGCCTGGGGGACAACAAGACTCCGTCTCAAAACAAACAAACAAACAAACAAAAGTTTAGAAACTCTAGTTTTGAAAATTAATACATTACAATTTGAATATCTGCAGGTTTCAAAACAGAAATTAAATGCAAGGGTAGCAGCTTGATGGAAAGGAATATTATTTTCCTGCGAAGTTTTGAATGACCCAGTTATCGACTTAGAGGCTAATTTTCAAATTAATTTTTCTTATAATTGAAGATACAATGAAAGAATGCACAAACAAACATAGTGAATCACATACATATCAGTAAGCCACTTTGTTACTTTTTAAAAAAATATTTATTTTTTAAGAGAAGAGGTCTTGCTCCGTTGCCCAAACTCAAGTGAAGTGACAAAATTATAGTTTGCTTTAGCCCTGAACTCCTGGGCTCCAGTGATCCTCCTGTCTAGGTCTCCCAAAGTGCTGAGATCACAGAAGACCCTGTCTCTGCTTCTGACGGAGCCCAAGGATTGGTTAGGGTAACCTCAGACCCACTAGATTGCATGTGGGCGTGACGATGGTCTTGGAGTCCCTTGATGCAGGATAATTTCTGACTACTCCCGTGCTGTATATTGTACACAATCAGTCTTCAGTAAATATTTGCTCTGTTAAATAGTATAAAAGAATGTTAGACTTATAAAAGCACTTAGAAACCTTTTAGTTCAACTTCATTTTACAAACACGAAAACTATATCCAAAATACCAGTATGAAACCATTAGATAGTAAATGATCTAGGAGTAGAAAGAAACTGGATTTCCTCACTTCCTCCTTAGCATTCTTACTCTTGCCTATTCCTGCAGGCACATATTGTTGAACAAAGAGAAACTATCTAACGGCAGCCCTACCAGGCTGACCTGTGCATTTTGGTTCCCAGAAAGCCTTGGTCCAATCACTTTGACCATGAGAGCGGAGAGTTCCAGTTTGTGTAAACATTTGCCACTTTGGGCAAGAAAGATACTCAGGCTGAGCCACTGTTATTCTACGAGGAAATCAGTCCATGACTCACTGGCTGCTGTGGGAGTGAGCCAAACGTGATGGTGCCACCCTCAACCCCCAGAGGCGTTTCTAAGGACTTTCCTAAAAATAGTAAGATATATTCATTATGCTGGGTGGATATTTCTCAAAGGAAGGATGTGGACATAGTGAGCATTACTCTACATTGTCAAAAAATAATAATTAGAATAGAGAAGCTAAGGATAACGTGTCCTCATGTAGGTGACGGTTCATGAAGGGGTTAGAAAATCTTTTCTGGGCCAACACATTGACAATGAGTTAGGTAATATTCAATGAAATAATCATAGGGTTGGGAATTTTGTCCAGGGGATGGCTATACCTAAGGCATAGTTAATATGCCGAATCCATATGAGTGGTCATATTTAGACCATTATATTCAGTTCTTAATGCTATACTCAAAAGGCCAAATATTGACCTAAATTTTCCATTAGCAAAAGGAGAGAAATTCATCCAATAAAGGATTTGAGAATTATATTGTATAAGGAATGAATGAGAATAGGGAAAATCCTTAGAACAGAGAAGTTTTACATATGTAAAACCACACATTTTATGTATACATATCTATATTTGTATCTTTTAGTTGATATTTTTCATCATAACTGTCCTTACATACTTAAGGGTGCAAGATGTGAATAAGAAATTATATTGAGTCTCTATAATTCCAGGGCCCTAGTGAGTACAAGTCACAGGAAAGGTGCTTTCCTTCTGGAAAGGAGATAGTATTGGTTTCTGAGGAAACTTTCCCCATGGTCACTTATTTAGTTTTGCACTATCCCTCCTAGTGGACACAAGCAATATTTTGGCTTCCATAGATTTATTTTTACAGAAGTAATCAGAACGTATCAAAAATTAAAGTAGATGAGACATGTTTTTTTGGGCAAGGATAGATAAACCCAGAAATGTACAAGACTGAAGGACTTTATCAATATCTTAGGCAAGAATGTTGTAGTGGAGTTTGGGAGAAAATGGCAGATATGGAATCAGAGCTAGCAATGGCTAAGGCAAGAGCAGTCCATGCCAGATGATTTGGCTCATATTTTAGAGACAAGTTCCACTGAAGATATGAGTCAGTCATTGTATTTAAGGACATGCCATATTGATATCATTCATTTTGATATCAGAAAATAAAAGCACCTCAATAAGAAATTTACATGTGGCTTCATTTTTGGAGCCTGCAGCCTGATGTTTTCCAAGAATTTCTCCTTGTTCTTTCTGTGCTTTGCAGAATACAAGCCACATAGCAATAGGAAAAGACTTATTAAAACATGCCAGATTTCTCCTTGCAAACCAGCCCACTCTATGGGTCAAATTGTTCTTATTGTTGGAGTATTAATAACTAATGGAACTTGTCCCCCTTCTCCTTTATCATTGTACTTTAATTCTTTACCTTTTATTAAGGCCATCTTTACCAAAGAAAGATTCCACATTTTGACTGTTGGTACTGTTAAGTCTCTGGGAATAGAAGGTCATGGGGAAGACCAGTCTTGGAGAAGCAGAACCTGAGATAACATGCACTTGAAATATTGAGTGGTCCTCTCTCTTACTCTTATCTTTGGCTTACATATTCCTTTAAGAAAGAGTTTTTCTCCGGAACAAGCAAATCGTGATGATAGATTTGACTGCAAGGGAATATATTACTTTTCTTTGTCCAGGAGAGTGAATCATGGTGCTTTCCTGATTTCAAACATGTAAACTTGGTGCATCATTGTATAAACACCTGCAACATCTACCTCTTTCCAACTTTTTAACAATGACTCATTAGTTTGCATAATATCAATCTTGATGTCTACATTCTTACTGTGAACTTAATCTCAGTGCGAGGACTTTATTTGTTTGACCTATTGCTCCTTTTGTTTATCGGAGTTCCTCACAGGGTTATAGAAAAACATTCAAACAGCAAGTTTAGTAGCTACGAATGTGACCACAAGATGGCAGTGCTTCTCTGCTAATGCGGAACACATGGAGGGTTCGTTTTAGTGGATACTGAATAAACAGGTTTATGGCAGAAGCAAAGCCTTTTTCTATTGGCTGAGTAGACAATGTGAGAAACCGCTATCATTTTTAGAGGAAAGCAAGGAAAACCCGATGATAGAAGTAGCTCTTATGGCTGGAGATTGTAGGTTTATGACTGATCATATTTGGGAAGAACAATGATGGCATGCATTCGAGCTTCATTTATGTACTTGTGGCTGCAGCTGGACTGTGAGTTTAGAGTTTTGGGTAACACAGTATATTAGGTGATGTTTTTGAGATGTCCAGGGGAAGAGTTGCTTTATTTAGGTTTCCTCTAGTTACTGTAGAAAAAGAAAATTCTGGAGAATAATAACTTGATAAACCTTCTTTTTCTTTTTCTTTCTGCACAGGGGTGAGCAGAGGAGAGAGTGTGGGGCTGCATCTTCCTACCGTGAGTGTTCAGGAGGGAGACAACTCTGTTATCAACTGTACTTATTCAGACAGTGCCTCAGACTACTTCTTTTGGTACAAGCAGGAATCTGGAAAAGGTCCTCAATCCATTATGGACATCCGTTCAAATATGGCTAAGAGGCAAGGCCAAAGACTCACCGTTTTATTGAATAAGACAATGAAACATCTCTCTCTGCAAATTGCAGCTACTGAACCTGGAGACTCAGCTGTCTACTTCTGTGCAGAGAATACACATTGCTTCCCAGGCACCTGTAACCATCACCCAAACCTGAGATGGGAGGTGAAGCAGCATCTCCTTTCTTTTAGAATAAATTTTAATTATAACACTTATCATTTTGTTTGTTCATAAGTGGAAACTAACATATGGATATTAAAACCATATAATAAGAAGGTTAGATTCAAGGAGACCCAGAAAGGTTTAGAGCATTTTGTTGGACAGTTGATGCTTAATGGATTCCGTTTTTCAAAAAAAAGTATGGTACACATTTAAGTTAGCAACATGAAGTTTTGATATACATGTACATAGTAAAGAGTCAGCTAAAGAAATGCATAGGGCAAGGTATGGGAAAAATGGCACTAAGCTTCCATGCCTTCTCTGGCTATGCCACCCACCATGTGTTCAGCAATCAGGAAGCCCTGCTCAAGGGATCCTTACAGAGATTTAGTGATGTTTGATTTTGTAATCTAGTCTTTAAATGTGACTTTACATTTGCTATTCAGACTCCTCTCCTATATATAACCCCTTAGTATCAATATTGTAATCCCTATTATGGATAAATTATAACTTAGTTTTCAAAATTGCTTTTGTTATCTTTTTCTTATTGTAAAACATTGCATGCCAACACCAGATAATGTGTAAAATACAAAAAACACAAAATTGATAATTCTGTATCCAGATAGTTTTTTGCTAATATTAGATTGGTGCAAAAGTAATTGCTGTTTTTGCCATGGTTTTTAATGGCAAAAACAGCAATTACTTTTGCACCAGCCTAATATGTAGCTTTGTTTCTTCATAGAGTCCTATTATAATTAGGATCATGATTTTTTCACCTTTTCTTATGTCTCAAATTGAGCTTTTCTCACTTCGTCAAGTGCTCTCCTCAAACACATGCTTTTTAATAGCTCCGTGAGAAATTTTCATAAGTCACAATTATTTTCATTTTCTCACTGTCTGTATCTGTGGTAAAATTTGACAGCCCTTTCTACCTGCTGTTTCTTGTAGGGAAAATGTGATGTGTTTTCCTTTAGAGTCAAGTTTGGATATATACCCTGTGTGTGTGAGGGAAATTAAAACAGGAAGTGACTTTAAAATGTGAACCTCAGATTAGACTCATCAGTATATTCTTCTTCAAAATCTTATTGGTATCTCTTCTTATTTACCCTCTCACAGAATTAAGACGAGTTATGTTTTTTAATCACTGCTATTTCTGCAGAACCTAGTGTAAGCTTTTTCACATTGTTCATAATCAGTAGACGTTTGTTAAAGAGAGAAAAAAATGGATTAATCTTGTATATTCAAAATTTTAATTTAGGCTTTGTGGTTGAATTAAATGTATAATTTTATTTGTGAATAATTAAACTCATAAAATATATATTTAGTTTACTTGAATATTTGAGAGCTTAATATTTCTTTCCATCTATCTATGTCATTCTTTTCCATAAAACTTCGTTGTTTTAAGATAATTAAATTTTTTCTAGACATTTAATTTTTATTGCTACCTTTTTTTTTCTGAGGTATGTGGGAATGTTTTTAATAAATGTTTTTCAGCTACTTTATTCAATTCTTATTAGTAAATTGCAGGAGGCATTTGCATAGTTAATTTGTAGTAGCTTGTTCCAAATACCCCACCTCATTTTCATGTTTTGACTGCTTTAAACAATACTAGCACAGTTTCCTTTTCAAAAGTCTTATCTTTTAGTGTTGTCGATAAAAATAATGAAAATAAAGAAGTTGCACAAATAATTAATTCCCTAATTCTCCCACCTGTGGTCAAGAGTAGGCTAATATTATTCCTCATATTATTCCTCATATTATTCCTAAGGATGGATATAACTGGCGATTGGTAGGGTGAGAATTATCCCTTCTGGCTGAATTATGGCTGTTAGTTATTAGGTTGGTCTTATAGGAAAAGTCATTAGATTAAATTAGGGTTAAAAACAACTGAACAAGCAAGGTCAGTATTGTAGCCCAACAACTCAACTGGCTTTTGTTATTTTCCTGTCTATACCACTAGCTTCTCTCCAGAGAAGAAAGCTGACTCTTGATCAGTCCATTTCCTCCCAGACTGAAATGGATTGAGTGGGCATCATGGCTTATAGTCTATTTATTTATTGCTTAAAAGAGTGTAATTACAATTGGTTTATTTGCTGTATCTTAGTTGTCAATTTTTCCAATGTAAGAAGAAAAATTCTCTAGCTAGAGTGTGCAAAGTCAGTACACAGCTTAGATTCAGACACATTTAAGCATTAAACTTTAAATGGAAAATGGTGCTGATGAGGAGAGACACTAGTAGGTAATAAAATTTACTATAAAATTACCTTCTGAAGTTGGCATAGAATGAAACAGATCAATGGAGCTAAATAAAACACATTGAACAAATACACCAAGTTTGATGTATTTTTTGTTGCCTCTGTACAAACTTGCTATCTTAAAACAATAGATACCTATTTTTTTCAATCAGTTTCACTGGGCTGAAATCAAGGCATCAGTAGGGCCCCCTCCAGAGGCTGCAGAGACGAATCTGTTCCTTGCCTCTTCTAGCTCTGTCAGCATTTCTTGGCTTGTGGTGCCATCACTGCAATCCCTGTTGCTATAGTCACGTTGGCTTCTCTTCTTGTGTTGTCAAGAACACATTTCCACAAGTTCAAAGGCAATATTTCTTCGAAAAATTTTTTGAATACTTAAGTAAAGTAAAAGCTGATTAAATGAAAGGCCAGGAAAGAACCTGTACCAGTTGGTTAAAGGACTGAATATAATGGGTTTATTTGTCTATTAATAGTTAAGTGTATAAGAATGGAATATGTGTGGTTCAGAACATTCTGAGTAATATGGGCCTGCTAGTGACCAGTTCATAGTGAGATGACACATGACTTTGGGAGGCGGAAGAATGCAAGGCTGTTAGAGCTAAAAGTAACAATGCTTTAGGCCATGGGAGTTCACAGATGTCTGATAGGGTAATTAATTTTATTCTTAATAGTCCTATGTTGTTTCAACATTTTCAGAGGACCAGGAGGTGATAAGAAAAGCAAAGTTCCTGAGTGAGAGCAAAACCTTACATAACTGTCCTAGAAAAATATGTTCCTCTACATATAGATAATTTGAATTGGCACGGATAAGACATGGAAATCAATTGATTTAGCTATTGCAGGTGCTGTGTCTTTATGACAGGTGAGTGCTTCAACTCATGTAGAAAATAAAACAACTCTTACTAGTGCATACTCACAACCCCTTAGGTAGTAGAACTGTCTAAAACATACTCAACTCTTCCCTTAGGATAGTATTCCAGTTCATATTCAATTTTTACAGTTTTCATGGAATTTTGGAGGTTCCAAAAAGGACATGAACTGTCTACATTCCCTACTATTCTAGAAAAGTCTCCCCACAGATGTTTAATATTGCAGTCAACATGTCCCTACCGTGATGAGTGGTCCCTGAGGGGTATTAACAAGTGTTCATTGACAATCATTTGGTTCCACCAAACAGCCTTTCTGGCCTTGATATATCTTATCATCACTGATCAAACAAATCAATAATTTATCTAAGATGGAGTTATTGACATTTTCCATGGATGTGCCATTAAGTTCCATAAGAGGTGCTTGCATAAGGACTTTAGTCAGAAAACCATGTTTAGCATGATCCTCTGCTCATGTACTTTTTTTCTAGCTTCTAAAGTGCCTTTCATACATGGGACTTTGTCTTCATTAGGAAATTTATTTGAATAGCATCAAGGCATCAAATAATTTTAGTATTTGGTGTCCATTTTTATAAAGATACATGAAATATACGAGAAGGTTAAGAAGAAGTAAAGAAGGTCAAGAAACCTCATCAGCTCCATTATATTTGGAATTTGTGAACTACGTTAAAACATTGACTATCACTGTTTATATTTATCATAATTTGACATGCAAAAATGAGAGTCACAAGTTCAGCTACTTGCATTAATTTTACTTCTTCTAAGAGATTGAATTTTATAATAGAGTCTTGGGTAGTTATTACATAATAAGTTTCATGTTATTCCTTTTCAACTTTGAGTATAAGACATTAAAACAATTAATTGTTTAATTAATTGTTCAATTAGTTAATCAGAAGTTGATATAAGACTGTCCAAAATATCTGTTTGGGTATGGACACTTCTTAAATAACTAAAATGCAATTAAAAGATTTATTGATTGAGAAGTGTAATGGAGTTGAACACGATGAAGATAAATTTGTAATATTTCATAATTAGTCCACCAAATTGAAGAAAAAATAATGGATGCTTTTACAAAATAGATAACTTGTACTGTATGTGGTATCATAAGATTTAATGGTGATTCCTGTGAAAGATCTGAAGATACTTCAATCAGTTTTGACAAGGCTAAGATAAGCTATTTTAAGACAAGAACGATAAGCTATGGCTACTATATTTAGAAATAAATTACAGTAGCAAGGCAATGACCTTTGTTGTTTGCAATGTTGTTGAGTGGTATCACTAGGGCATGGCCTTTAATATTCACACAGAAAGAAAAGTTTGTTGCAATCAGTGACCCTATAATCAGTTGTCCTGTATATGGGATTGCCCAGAATACATTCTCTTCAGAGCTGGGCGTACAAAACGGAGTGGCTTGCTGGGGCTTATTTGGGGTCTGAATTGAAGTCATGGAAAAAATATAAATTCAAAGGCTTAATAACCTTATAACCAAACTCTGATATCTAATATGATCCGTATGAACAGAGCTGGCTGTTGAAACTGAATAGAAAAGAGAACGGGACCTTTAAAATACAACTTGATATCTGAGGAGTTAATTCTAAACTCTTCATCAAAGAGAGATTGTTTTTCTGAGTTTGGCGCCAAGATTGGCAACTGGATAGACATTGGAATTGAGGAGGAATATTGTTATATCAATAGATAATGCAAAAGATCTGCAGAGATCTGTCCAAACCTTCTTATCACAATGTGATGTATTTGTACTTTAGGAGAAACAACAACATACATAGATGTGAGGCTAGAGGATTACGGTATCTTACATTGGCTCTATAATTCATTACAGGCATAAAATACGTGTCAATCTCCCAGTTCCATCACAGGTGCAATGACAAAATACAGTAGTTGGTCGAATGATCATTTTTCCTCTCAATGTCACCATGTTTATTTTCAGATTTGTTAACAAATTAAGAGTTGGTTGATCCAAAAGAAAGTTTGCATTGGGTGAGGTTCTCATAGAGAAGTGTGAGATAACACACACTAGTTTGCTATACCAGGAAATCTCTGTTTCCTGTTCTAGGGCAGCAGTAGCAGCAGCACATGGCCCAGTAATTCTTCTCCCACCTTGCCAGGTTCACCTCACAGTACAGAGTCCTGAAAATAAAGAAGAAGATATTTTTTTTTTTTGTCTAGAAAAAGAACCAAACATGTTACTTTCTAGCCTGCTGAAGGTGGTCACAGCTTCACTCTGGCTAGGTAGGGATGGCCTAGTGGGAATGGACTTTCTGTTTGAACTAAGGACCTTGGAAGTATCTTTATGGAAACTTTGGGAAGGAGGGGTAATGGGGTACAAAAATCGAACTTCTTTGTTCCAACCCACTTTATCCTTAAACCTTCAAATTCTCTTTTTTTCCCTTCAGGATCTGGCATTGCCCAGAAGATAACTCAAACCCAACCAGCAATGTTCGTGCAGGAAAAGGAGGCTGTGACTCTGGACTGCACATATGACACCAGTGATCAAAATTACGATCTATTCTGGTACAAGCAACCCAGCAGTGGAGAGATGATTTTTCTTATTCTTCAGATGTCTTATGACAAGCAAAATGCAACAGAAGGCCGCTACTCATTGAACTTCCAGAAGGCAAGAAAATCCGTCAACCTTGTCATCTCTGCTTCACAAGTGGGGGACTCAGCAACGTATTTCTGTGCAATGAGAGGGCACAGTGAGAGAACCGTCGGAGGGAGGTGTACAAAAGCCCCGGGGACCTGCTTGAGACCTCCATCTGCTGGAGAACCAAGGCGGGAAATCAACATCACAGACAGGAAGTGGCTACAGCTGTGGCAGCACAGAGGCAGTGTTGTAGGAAATACACTCACTCTAAGAAAACACCTCTTTAAGTTCACAGACCATGATCAAAATTATCATTAATTAAAAACTTTCTTATCTCTGAATCTTTGGTTTAAAGTTAGACATATCAAATTTGTGACTGAAAGTTGAAGATAAAAAACAGCCACAATAAACAATTTGCCATTTGGCCACTAAATTGAACTGGATTCAAAAATATTTGACTGAAAAATCATTAAAAGTCTCTGTGAATTTTCACAACAATTTGTTCAGTAAATACTGGGGATCTGCAAAAAGTTCATGAAAAATGTGTATTATAAAAACTATTTTTGGATTTCAATTTTTTTTTGCACCAAAATGAACTTACACTTAAATTGTTATATGTAGACAGGATCTACTTTGAGGCACTAAGAAAAATAAGACAACAATCTGAAAAGAACCCCTATTTGAGCAACAGATTCTGCTAAAATGAAGCAAAAAAAAAAGTTTCACATTTATGGTGAAGGTTGGGTAGTAGAATTGTGAAATCATCAGTTCTCTATGAAAGTTTACGAGGTCAATGCTCCAAATAAATCAGCAGTTTGTAAGTGGATAACTCATTTTAAGAAGGGATGAGACAATGTTGAAGGTAAAGCCTGCAGTTGCAGACCATCCACACTAATTGGTTTGGAAAATGTTAATCTTATTTGTGCCCTGATTGAAATGGACTGATGATTAATGGTAGAAACAATAACCAACACCACAGACACCTCAGTTGGCTTAGCTTACACAATTATGACTGAAAATTAAAGTTGAGCAAACTTTCCATTCGATGGGTGCCAAAACCATTGCACCTAGATCAGTTGCAGACAAGATCAGAGCTTTCAACAGAAATTTTAAGCAAGTAGGATCAAGCTCCTGATGCGTTTCTTTGAAGAACTGTAATAAGAGATAAAGCATGGCTTTACCAGTATAATTCTGAAGGCAATGCACAATCAAAACAATGGCTACCAAGAGGTGGAAGTGGTCCAGTCAAAGCAAAGGTGGACCAGTAAAGTGCAAAAATTATGGCAACAGTTTTTTGGGATGCTCAAGGAATTTTGCTTGTTGGCTTTCTCAAGGGCCAAAGAGCAAAACCATTTGCTTATCATAGGCATGTTTTGAGATATGTAGTCAAAGCTTTAGGAGAGAAGTGCCTAGGAAAGCTCCACCAGAGATTTCTTCTTCACCATGACAATGATCCTGCTCATTCCTCTCATCAAACAAGGGCAATTTTGTAAGAGTATTGATGGAAAATCATTAGGCATCTACATAGCCTTGATTTGGCTCCTTGAACCCCTTTTTGTTTCTTAATCTTAAAAAAATCTTTAAAGGGCACCCATTTTCTTTAGTTAGTAAGTAAAAAAGAACTCATTGACATGATTAAATTCCCGGGACCCTCAGTTATGCAGCAATGAACTAAATGGCTAGTATCGTTGCTTACAAAAGTGTTTTGAGCTCGATGGAGCTTATTTCAGGAATAAAGGCTTTTTAAATTTTTATATTTTATTTATTTATTTTTTTATGTTGGAAGGTCTGTTCTTTTTTTTATTTTTATTTTTTACTATACTTTAAGTTCTAGGGTACATGTGCACAACGTGCAGGTTTGTTACATATGTATACATGTGCCATGTTGGTGTGCTGCACCCATCAACTCGTCAGCACCCATCAACTCATCATTTACATCAGGTATGACTCCCAATGCCATCCCTCCCCCGTCCCCGCTCTCCATAATAGGCCCCGGTGTGTGATGTTCCCCTTCCCATGTCCAAGTGATCTCATTGTTCAATTCCCTCCTATGAGTGAGAACATGTGGTGTTTGGTTTTCTGTTCTTGTGATAGTTTCCTGAGAATGATGGTTTCCAGCTGCATCCATGTCCCTACAAAGGACACGAATTCATCCTTTTTTATGGCTGCGTAGTATTCCATGGTGTATATGTGCCACATTTTCTTAATCCAGTCTGTCACTGATGGACATTTGGGTTGATTCCAAGTCTTTGCTATTGTGAATAGTGCCGCAATAAACATACGTGTGCATGTGTCTTTATAGCAGCATGATTTATAATCCTTTGGGTATATATCCAGTAAGGGGATGGCTGGGTCATACAGTATTTCTAGTTCTAGATCCTTGAGGAATCGCCATACTGTTTTCCACAATGGTTGAACTAGTTTACAATTCCACCAACAGTGTAAAAGTGTTCCTATTTCTCCACATCCTCTCCAGCACCTTTTGTTTCCTGACTTTTTAATGATTGCCATTCTAACTGGTGTGAGATGATATCTCATTGTGGCTTTAATTTACATTTCTCTGATGGCCAGTGATGATGAGCATTTTTTCATGTGTCTGTTGGCTGTATGTATGTCTTCTTTTGAGAAATGTCTGTTCATATCCTTCACCCACTTTTTGATGGGGTTGTTTATTTTTCTCTTGTAAATTTGTTTGAGTTCTTTATAGGTTCTGGATATTAGCCCTTTGTCAGATGAGTAGATTGCAAAAATTTTCTCCCATTCTGTAGGTTGCCTGTTCACTCTGATGGTAGTTTCTCTTGCTGTGCAGAAGCTCTTTAGTTTAATTAGATCCCACTTGTCAATTTTGGCTTTTGTTACCATTGCTTAATTTTTATATTTTAATTTTACTTTACATGAACCTTTTGAAATCTCCTTGTATTTACTGTGTTATTGGCATTGTTTTCAATAAGAAAGGCATTGAAACCTTTTATATTTCCCTTCTAAATATGTTATGTTGTTTATATTGTTTAGTGGATTAGTTTGATTTAGGTTTGTTTGCTGTGAGTAAATGGTACTCACATTTATTTTCTAAAGATATCTACTATGTGACAAACTGTGCTAAGAGCTCATTTCATCTTATTAACACCTCGAATGTGGAAGAAATCAGTTTCCATACTACAGATTTACCTGCCTCTCAACATTCTTATCCATGAAGTGATAATTTATTAGTGACTTCCAGAGGGACATGTGGTGAATCTTCCTCAAAGAGGCACAAACCTTTTCATTTATATATAAATAAGACATCTTTTCTTCTAAAATGAATCACCATTTTTGAAATATAAGAAATTTCCCTTTCACTATGTTTCCACACGGTTTATTTAGTTCTACCGATCTATTTGTTTCATTCTATGACAATCTCAAAATGTCGTTTCACAGTAAATTTTATTATCTCTTAGGGTAAATCACTTTTCACCAAAAATCTTTTTCAAGGTTTTAAAAAATAATTCTTGCACATTTAGTTTTCAGTATGTTAAAAGTTCTGTCACATTTTCCTTATGTTCAATACCCTTCTGTTAAACTGACAAAACAAAAATGTCTAAAAACCAGAAAGTTGAAAGGGCATTTAATGAATATGTTAACAAATATCAACTTGCTTTTGTACTTTTTATTCAGAAAAATGATATTTTTTCATTTGTATAGGATCTTTTATGTTCTCTATTACATTGTGAAGTTTCTTAATTTTATCTTCATATGGATTTGTATAAAACTGTTCCCACACATTCATCTATATATATGCATTTTAAATGAAATTATCTTTTATATATTCATTTTTACTGATATTCCCAGTACAAAGAAATGCTATTTAAAAATCATCTTGGTTATATAGCTAAGAGTTTCTAACTTTAAAGTGTAGATAATTTGCAATATATTCATACTGCTTGAACCATTAAATTTTATTTTATGAACCTAGCCTAATCTTAACCCAACACCTAAAAAAATAGGACGATAAAAATATTTACTCCCCGATTTTTTTTTTTTTTTTTTAAGATGGAGTCTCGCTCTGTTGCTCAGACCGGAGTGCAGTGGTACAATCTCGGCTTACTGCAACCTCTGCCTCCCAGGTTCAAGCGATTATCCTGCCTCAGCCTCCTGAGTAGCTGGGATTACATGCGCACGCCACCACTATACCCAGTTAATTTTTGTATTTTTAGTAGAGACGAGGTTTCAACCTGTTGTTCAGGCTGGTTTCGAACTCCTGACCTAGTGATCTGCCCATCTCGGCCTCCCAAAGTGCTGGGATTACAGGCGTGAGCCACCACCACATCCAGCCTACTCTCCTATATAAAAGTCAAGAAACAACAGATGCTGGCAAGGGTGTGGAGAAATAGAAATGCTTTTGCACTCTTGGTTGGAACGCAAATTAGTTTAACCATTGTGGAAGACAATGTGGTGATTCCTCAAAGACCTACAGCCAGAAATACCATTTGACCCAGCAATCTCATTACCAGGTATACACCCAAAGGAATAGAAATCATTCTATTATAAAGATACCTGTACATATATGCTAATTGGAGCACTATTCACAATAGCATGGAAGTACCATCAACCCAAATGCCCATCAATGATAGACTGGATGAAGAAAATGTGGTTCATATACACCTTGGATACTATGCAGCAATAAAAATAAATGCGATCATGTCCTTTGCAGGGACATGGATGGGGGTAAAAGCCCTTATCCTCAGCCAACTAACACAGGAACAGAAAATCAAACACCACAAGTTCTCACTTATAAGTGGGAACCGAACAGTGAGAACACATGGACGCAGGAAGGGGAACAACACACACTGGGGCCTGTTGGGGAGGCAGGGGGAGGGAAAGCGTCAGGATAAAGAGCTAATGCTTGAGAGGCTTAATACCTAGATAATGGGTTGATAGGTGCAGCAAATCACCATGGTACACGTTTACCTATGTAACAAAGCTGCATATTCTGAACATGTATCCAAGAACTTAAAAGAACATATTTAAAAATTCACTGAAGAAACTGAATATATATTTGCAAGTGTCCCATGCCAATATAAAACACATTGTAATAAGCATTTATACATCTTATTAAATGAGTTAGAATGAATATCCATATATTCATATTCATATAATTTGATATAAAATAGCAGTTGGATACATAGTATTAATTTTAAAATTCTACTTTTAAAATTTATAATTTTAAAATTTAAATTTAAATTTCAAATTTCAAATTTAAATTTAAATTTAAATTTAAAAATTTTTAAAGTACCTCATTTTATTTCTGAGATCTGGAATCTTATTTAGTTGAATATGTCTCTTTGAGTACCATGAGCTTGTGTAGCTTATGCTGCTGCCTCTAATGTAGCTGCTACTGTTTTCAATATAGAATGAGCAAGGTGAGTGGATTTCTTGAACCATTTACTATAATAGAATCTCTAGATATTTCTACCAAATAAATAGTAGAGAACAAATTAAAATAAGCCAAATGTAGTTTTACAGCTACTTTCACATATATTAGATGGAGTCTTTCATAGACATTTTATGAAAGAGTTTCATAATCCTCACCCTTGTTACAACACACAGTCTAGACAGGCAAGATATGTTCACTCTAACATAATATCTAAGGGATGATGTGAAGGATATTGCAGGCATACACACACACACACACACACACACACACACTCACATCTCGCTCCAAGTTCGAGTTTACAAATAGCAGTTTACCTTTTAGGTAGTTAGAGAGAACCAATAAAGAAGTTACACACTTTCAGCCTAATCAGTAATTAGTTCAAATTCAATAGAAATGACATCTAAAATTGGAATCTTAGAAACAAGACTCTACTAAAAGATAACTTTGGAATGCACCAAAGATCAGTTTTTTAGTTGAGAAATGTTGTCCTTCACTAACTCTTCAGTCATTATCATTGTATTTCTTGGCACCTACTTCTGGGAAAACCTTTGTAACCACAGGTAAAACATAATATGGAAATGATCACTCTACCTTAGTTTAATAAATGTATTCAGTTTTTTTAATGACAAAAAATTTACTCTTGAATAGAGATGCAAATATTTAAATTAAGTAATTAAAACCTGGAAGGCAGTGTATTAACAAAATAATACAGCTTGATTTTTAAAAACTTATTTATTCACTTATATATCCATTTATTTTTAAAAGATCATTCAGCACCTACAGAGTGACAAACTTTGTGCCGAGAACTCAGTCCATATAACAATCTTATTGTGATCTCTAGCATATAATAGCTCAATTTCTATACTGTAGGGTTTACCTGCCCCATACCAGATTTATCCATAAAATGATTAATAAATTACTGGCTCTTAGAGGGACATTGTAGAGAGACAGAATTTGAAGTCTCTCTTTTCTCTGCTTTTGTCCTTCATTTTGCTACTCTTTCAAAAGCATTTATGCCATCGTGTGGATCACTTTGCACACGCGCAGACCTGTTCCACCATGCAAAATCCTCGTTCTTTTCAATCTTCTCCTTCTACCTCCAACACCATTTTCTCCTTCCCTAAGTTTTGAATGGTAATGGTTGGTTGGTAAGTGATCTCGTATTGCAACATCCTCTTACATTTGCGTTTGAAAAGTAGATGTGTATAGTATAAATCTTAAAGAGAAACATGTTTAAAAATTTTTAAATTATTTTTAATTGTGGAAAAATATATATAACATAAATTTTGCCTTGTTAACCATTTATAAACGGACACTTCAGTAGTGTTAAGTACATTCCCTTGTTGTGCAACCATCACTACCATCCATCTTGAGACCTCTTCTCATCTTGGAAACCTGAAACTCTGTGCCTACTAAACAATAGCTCTCTATTCTCTTCTCCACCTAATCCCTAGGAACCATCCCTACTTTCTGTCTTTATAAGTTTGACTACTCTAGGTACTTTGTATAACTGGAATCATACAATTTTTTTTGTAACTGACTTATTTCATTTAGCATAATGTCCTCAAAGTTTATTCATGTGATAGCATGAAGCAGGTTTTCAGAATTTCCTTCCTTTATAAGGCTGCATATTATTCAATTGTGTATACATACCCTATTTTGTTAATCTATTTATCTGTCAATGGAAATTTGAGCTGTTTCTATCTTTTGGCTATTGTGAACAAGCTGCTGTCAACATGAGTATGCAAACATCTCAATATTTGGGGTATATCCCCCATTTCTTTCAATTTTGGAGGGGATATACCCAGAAGTGCAATTGCTGAATCACATAATAATTTCTATTTTTAATTTTTTAAAGAACTGCCAAATTGGTTTCCACAGTGGCTGCCGTACCATTTTACATTTTTACCAAGACAAAGGTGTTTTGATTTCTCCACATTTCATCAACACTTATTTTGTTATCATTATTTTTGATATTAATAGTAGCCATACTAATGGGCATGAAGTAGTATGTCATTATGGTTTTTATTTGCATTTCCCTAATAATTCGTGATGATGAGTATCTTTTCCTGTGCTTATTGGTCAATTGTATATCTTCTTTGGAAAAATTCCTGTATAACTCCTTTATCCATTTTTAATTGGGCTTTCTTTCTTTCTTCTTTTTTTTTCTTTCTTTGTTTCTTTTCTTTCTCTCTTTCTCTCTTTCTTTCCTTTCTTCCTTTCCTCATTCTTTGTCTCTTTCTTTCTTTCGAGATGGTGTTTTGCCATGTTGCCCAGGCTCGTTTCGAACTCCTGAGCGAAAGCAATTCACCTACCTCAGACTCCAAATTCCTGGGATTACAGGTGTAAGCCATCGTGCCTGGCCTGGGTTGTCTTTTTTTCTACTGATTTGTAAGAGATCTTTATATATTCCGGATATTGACCTTTTGTCAGATATATGACCTGATATATATTTTTTTCAATTCCATGGTTGTTTATTCACTCTGTCACTCCACTAACTGTGCACTTGGATGCACGGTAGTTTTTAATTTTGATGTAGTCAAATTTATCTAAGTTTTCTTTTGCATCCTATGCTTTTGGTATCATAGCCAATAAATTATTGCCAACTTCATGCTTTCTGAAGGCTGAAAAAAAAAAAAAGAAAAAAGAAAAAGAAATTATTGCCAAATCTAAATCGTGAAGCTTTTCCCTGTAAGATAAGATGTAGTTTCACTCTTTTGCATGTGGATATCCAGTTTTTCCCAACACTGTTGAAAAGACTTTCCTTTCATCCTTAAACAGTCTTAGGACCCTTTTCTAAAATAATTTGGTCATAAATGCAAAGGTTAATTTTGGGCTGTCAGTTGTATTTCATTGGTCTATATGACTGTCATTATGCAAGCACCACACAGCTTTTGCTATATTACTGTAGCATTGTAATCAGCTTTGAAATCAGGAAGTGTGAGACCTTCCAAACTTGTTCTTCATTTTCAAGATTATTTTGGCTATTTGGGGTTTCTCAAGATGTCATATGAACTTTTGAAAGGATTTTTCTATTACTGCAAAACACTATTGGGCTTTTTATAGGGACTGAATTGAATCTGTAGATTGCTTTGGGTAGCATCAACATTTTAATGATATTAAATTCTCCAATCCATAAATATCAAATGTCTTTCAACTTATGTGTGCCTTATTTAATTTATTTCAGGAGCATTTTAGTTTTCATTGTACAAGTCTTAGCATCGTTGTTTAAGTTTATTCCTAAATATTTTATTCTTTTTGATGCTATTGTAAATGGAATTATTTTCTTAATTTCCAAAGTGTTCATTGTTAGTGTATAGAAATACAATTGAGTTTTGTGTGCTGTTCTGTATCCTTCAAGTTTGCTAAATTCATTTATTAGTTCTAACTACAAGCATCTTTAATGGTGGAATTTCAGATATTGTGACAGTAGAGTGGAGAATAGGACATTAGTCTCGTGTCCCTCAGGATAACTCATGTAGGCTGCAAAACTTCAAGTATACATAGAAGTATGAGCTTCATAATGTAATCATTTTAATCTTTAATACATCAGGCCCTTCAAAATTTAGTTTAAATGTTGAGAAGTCAAAGAATGATGTCCTTCTAAGAATAAATATTCTAACTCATGATGATGTGATGAATGAGATGAAGAATTTGTATTTGGATACATATTTTTAAAGCAATGTTTAGTCAGTAATTGAAAATACTAAACCAGGAGAAAATAATGTGCGCTCTCCATACTAGAGAGATATAGAAGCAGAAAGTTTTACCTCAGTCCATAGATCTAGTAAATAAAGATTCAACACTGAAACTTAAGTCATTTGACTCCAATTGATGAATTTTCAGTAAACAATGAAAAATAAAAGTAAACCAATTCAATATACAACTCCAGGAGTTATAAAATAAACAGTAAAATAAAATGGTTGAGAGTAGATTAAAGGAATTAAAAATAAAAGCAACAAATTAATGGCTAAAAGGAAAATAATAAAATCAATGATAAAACCACAACATGATATTTTGAAAACAATTAGAATACTAACATGATCCAGAAAAAAAAAAGTGAGAAGGGACAAATACATGCACAAAAAATACAACATAATTAAGTTGAATTTATTTTGGGAATGTAAAGGTTATTTAATACTTGAAAATCTGTTAATATAATGCTTGATATTAACAAACTTTAAGAAGGCCAAAGATGTTCTAATACCTGGTTTGGTGGATTGTTTCATTTGGATCTAGGATGATTCACTGTACCTGTATGTATATGTGCATTTGTGCAGGCTCATTTAATTTTGTTGGCTTTTAAAAATATTTGGGTTCTCTCTCTTAATTTGACCCCAATTATAGATATAGTGTTATTGTTCTTAAATTTCTGGTTGCATTTAGATTATTTCTATGAAGACAAGGGGAAAATGATGAATTTATTCAATCATATTTATGACAAAGTTTTGACTTCCATATTATTGTTTTTGTATTTTTCTTTTATTGTGAACTGTACCAAGGCTTATTCTAGAAATTGCTGGACCAGTAAGTATTGTTCAAATTGATGGATTGCATATAGTTCAGATTTTTGGAATATTCTTGAAAATTATTCTCATTTATGTCCTTAAACCTTGCATAATCTTGTGAAATAATGCTTCATAATGATGACTGACTGTGCACAGACTAACCCATGCTTTTAATAATGTTAGTCATTAGAAAGAATTAAGCTATGATCCTGTATGTGAGAAATTTTCATACTGGTTAATTTGAACAACTATGCTTTAGACTCCTTTATCACGAGCAAGTTTCCAGGAAGAGAAAGAGAGTGATCACCGGTCATGAATAAAGTTCCAGTACTCTGGTGGTTCACAGAAGTTTAGAAACCTTTTCAGCCTTGCTACCATGCATTGCTCATCAGGTGTTTAATAATTGGTCTGAAAAGAATGCTTATGCCACTACCTGGTGGTCAGCTCCTAAACTGCAGTTTGTTCATCCTTTAAAATATATTTTCTTTTCTTTTTTTTTTTTTGAGACGGAGTCTAGCTCTGTCGCCCAGGCTGGAGTGCAGTGACCGATCTCGACTCACTGCAAGTTCCGTCTCCCGGGCTCACGCCATTTTCCTGCCTCAGCCTCCCCAGTAGCTGGGACTACAGGCGCCCGCCACCTCGCCCGGCTAGTTTTTTTAGTAGAGACGGGGTTTCACCGTGTTAGCCAGGATGGTCTCGATCTCCTGACCTCGTGATCCGCCCGTCTCGGCCTCCCAAAGTGCTGGGATTACAGGCTTGAGCCACCGCTCCCGGCCTAAAATATGTTTTATTTCCTCTTTTAGTCAAATAATCAGACCTGAAATTATTTAGTTATTAAAAAAATTCATTTGGATAAATGGAGCACCTATTAACTTGCTGTCTTAAAATATTTCAAGGGCTTGGGAAAAAGTCATTTTGGTGTCTTCTAACTTCCCTCTCAAATTTCTCTGAAAGCAATTTATACTGGAAAAAATAGGGAACACATGTTTTGCTATTAATGAGGTTTATGTTCAAAACTATTAACTTTGCCATGTACTTGCTGAATACTTGTGTGCTGTGTTTCATTTTTTGTAAAATGTGATAGTGATGGCTTCTTTAGTATTTGTTGTGAGAATTCATCAATAATGTATCAAAGAAGATTAACAAGTAGCAGATGATCTAATAATGAGGATATTCTCAATAGACCCAGAAAAGGCATGTGACAAAATCCAGCATCCACTCCTGATTAAAAACTCTCTCTAAATGCGAAATTAAAAGGAACTTTCTCAACTTAATAAAGGAACCTTACAAAAACCTATGTCAAGTGTCATACTTGGTGAAAAACTAAAGGCTTCTTTCTCCCTAAGATCAGACATAAGAGAAAAGTTATTGCTCTCACTGTTTTTGTTTAATATTGTATTAGAATGCCTATCCAGTGCAATAAGGCAAGAGACAGAAACAACAGGCATACAGTTTGGAAAGGAAGAAATAAATCAAGGTTTATTTGCAGATAACATAATTGTCTAAGTAGAAAATCCAGAGAATCTACAGAAAATCTACCAGAACAAATAAGTAAGATTTTAAAGGTTGCAGGATAAATGATCAATTTGCAAAAATTAATTGTATTTATATATTTTCACATGGGACAATCAGAAATTAAAATTAAAAACACAATATCATTTACAATAGCATCAAAAATATTAAATGCTTACAGATTAATCTTATAAAGTTTAGAAGACCTGGTAACTTAAATCCACAAAACCTCAGGAGAGAAATTAAGACCTAAAGAATGGAGAGATAAACTATGTTCATAGATTGATAGACTCAATATTGTTAAAATGTTAGTTCTGTTTCAATTATTCTATAGATTCAATATAACCACAATAAAAGTTCATTTTTTTGTTTAAAATTAGCAATCTCATTATAAAATTTATTCAGAAATATAAGGCACCTAGAATAGCCAAAACAGCATTGGAAAAGAAAAAATTTGGAGGGATAATACTATCTTACTGCAAGCCATTTTCCACAGTAATCAAGACAATGTGGCATTTGTGTACAGATAGACTAACAGATTAATAGAACAGAATAGAGCCCAGGAATAGACCCATATATACATGAACAACTACTTTTTGACAAAGGTACAAAGGCAATTCAATTTGGAAAGGATAGTCTTTTCAACAAATAGTGCTTAAATAATTGAATATCCATATGCAAAATAATAAACTTTGACACTCTCATACCATATACAAAAAGTTACTTAAAGTGATGATAAACATACATGTAAAACCCCAAATCATAACACTTCTAGAAGAAAATAGGAGGAAATTTTTGTGACCTTGGCCTATGCAAACATTTCTTAGATATGATAGCAAAACATGACCCATAAAAAACAAAAAGTTGATAAACTGATAAATTGGTTTTCATAAAAATTTAAAACTGCCTCTGGAAACAACTCTGTCAATAGAATTAATAGATGAGCTATAGACTGGAAAAATATTTGCAAATTGGGTATCTGATAAAGTCATTTATTTGAGTTATGCAAAGAGCCCACAGAATCCATTAGCAACAACAACAAAAAAATAGAAAAGTGAATAAAATGGGCAAAAGACTTGAACAAACACTTCAGCAAAGAAACTATATGAACGGCAAATAAGCATATGAAAACATGCTTAGCATCATTAGTCATTAGGGATATGCAAATTAAAGTCACAATTAAGTACTACTACATACCTATTAGAGTGGGGTTGACAAGGATGTGGAGCAACTGGAACTCTCAGGTACTACTGGTGGAAATACAAAGTAATATAATTACTTTGGAAAATAATCAGGCAGGTTTTAAATAAGTCAAATATACACCCGATATCTGATGCAGCCATTCTACTCCAAGTTATTTGCCCTAAGAGAAAAGACAGAATATGCCTATACAAAATTTTGAATACACATATTCGTAGCAACTTTATTTGTAACAGCCTCAAACTGGGCCTAACTGAAATGTACATCAACAGATAAATAACAAACACATTGTTTTATATCTATATAATGTAATAGTACTACTCAGCAATAAAAAGAAATAAACCATTGATTCAAATGACACCATGGAAGAATCTCAAAATAATTATGCTAAGTGAAAGAAGATAAACCAAAAAAGTGTATATAATTTAATTTTTATAAATTATAAAATACACAAACTAATATATAGTGACAGAGAATTGCTTGGAAATGGGCATGGGAGATAGGAAGGTTAAGAGAAAAAGTACAAAGAAACATGAGAAACTTTTGGGGTGATGTAAATATTCATCATGTTGATTGTGATAATAGCATCATAAGTCCATATGTATGTCAAATCTCATAAAAATGTTCACTTTACTTTGGTGCAGTTAATTTTTATGTAAATTATACATCAATAAAACCATTAAAAAATCCAAATTTAAAAGTAGATGTCTTCAACATCACAGAAGTCTTCTGATATGGTCCAAAATGCAAACTGTTCTCACTGGGTTTAAACTATTTTTCTTAAGTATAGATAACAGTTTTCACCCATGTGCTCTACTGTTTATTTTCAACCCAGCATCATTCCAGCTTATTTTGCATTCCCCTTTGTATATCAGAATAGAAATTTGTAGCTGATTTTCCAGAATTCATTTTAAACATAGTTCTAGGCTTGTTTCTGACAAAGTGAGTGGGAAGGTGGAGGAGAAGGAGAAGAGATTTGCAAACCCAAACAATATCTGGGCCTGAATTTCTTATTCAAGTCTGTATCTGAGAAACTATTCATATGCTGACTCTGGATGCATTCTTTATCTGAATCTGGGGAGAGTGAACTCCAGGAAACAGAATGAACTAAGTGTCTGTTCTTAGCTATGTGTCTAGGTATAAATGTTTACAGGTCCTTGCAGAAAGTTGGGTCCTTCTCCTAAATTTTATTCTGTTAACACTTCTGAAGGTTTTTTCTTTCCTTTTTCATTTTATTTTTAGATTTACAGGTGGAGGTTTGTAACAGGGGTATATTGAGTAATGCTGGGTTTGGGCTTCTAGTTGGTCACCCAGATAGTGAACATAGTACACAACAGGAAGTCACCTAGATAGTGAACATAGTACGTTTTTCAGCCCTTCCCTCTCCCTCTCTCCCTCCTTTTGGAGTCCACAATTTCTGTTATTCCCATCTTTATGTCTGTGTGTACCCACAGTCTGGCTTCCACTTATAATGAGAACATATGATATTTTGTTTTTTGTTTCTGCACGAATTCGCTTAAGATAATGGCCTCTAGCTGCATACGTGTTTCTGCAAAGGATATAATTTCATTCGTTTTATGGCTGCATAGTATTCCATGGTGTGTATGTACCACGTTTTCCATAGTCTATCCACAATTGATGGGCACCTAGGTTGTTTCCATGTCTTTGCTATTGTAAATAGTGCTGTGATAAACATATGAGTGCATGTGTCTTTTTGGTAGAAAGATTTATATTCCTTTGGATGTATAGCCAGGTATGTGATCGCTGGCTTGAACCATAAATGTTTTTATTTGTTTTCTGAGAAATCTCCACACTGCTTTCCACAGGGGCTGAACTAATTTGTATTCTCACCAACAGTGTATAAGTATTCCATTTTTCCTGCAAACTTGCCAGCATCTGTTATTTTTTGAATTTTAATAATAGCTATTCTGACTGGTATGAGATGGTATCTCATTGTGATTTCGATTTGCATTTTTTTGATGATTAGTGACATGAAAGAATGTTTAATATGTTTGTCAGCCACTTGTATGTCTTCTGCTGAGAGGTGTCTGTTCAAATTCTTTGCCCACTGTTTAATGGAGTTATTTGTTCATTTCCTGTTGATTTGTTAAAGTTCACTATAGATTCTGGATACTAGTCCTCTGTAGGATGTATAGTTTGCAAATAATTTCTCCCATTTTATAAGTTGTCTTTAACTATGCTGATAGTTTCTTTTGCTGTGCAGAAGCCTTTTAGATTAAATAAGTCCCACTTGCCAATTTTTGTTTTTGTTGCAATTGCTTTTGAGAACTTAGCCAAAAATTCTTTGCCTAGGCTGATATCCAGAAGTGTGTTTCTTAGGTTTTCTTCTAGGATTTCTATGAGGTGTTACATTTAAGCCTTCAATCTCTCTTGAATTAATTTTTGTATATGGTGACAGATAGAGGTCCAGTTTTATTCATCTGCATTTGTCTAGGTAGTTATCCCAGCACCATTTGTTGAATAAGTCCTTTCGCCATTGCATATTTCTGTTGGCTTTGTCAAAGATCAGATGATCATAGGTGTATGGCTTTATTTCTCTGTTCTCTATTCTGTTCCGTGGGTCATTGTGTTCGTTTCTGTACCATTACTAAGGCCAAGTTTTAGTTACCTAGCCTTGTACTACAATTTGAAGTTGGGTACTGTGATGTTCTTTCTTTTTGTTAAGGATTGCTTTGGCTATTCAGGCTCTTTTTTTGTTCCAGATGAATTTTAGAATGTTTCTGCTAATTCTGTGAAAAATGACATTGACAATTTGATAGGAATAGTGTTGAATTTGTAGATTGCTTTGGGCAATATGGACATTTTGATGACATTGATTCTTCCAATCCATAAGCACGGAATGTTTTTCCATTTGTTTGTGTGCTCTATTTCTTTCAGCTGTGTTTTGTAGTTCTTCTTGTATAATTCTTTCACCTCATTGGTTAGCTGTACTCCGAGGTATTTTGGGGCGTGTGGCTATTGTAAATTGGATTGCATTCTTGAACTAGCTCTCAGTATGATCACTGTTGGTTTATAGAAATGCTCCCGATTTTTTAATGTTGACTTTGTATCTTGAACCTTCCCTGAAGTCATTTATTAGTTCTGGAGCCTTTTGGTGGAGTCGTCAGTGTTTCCTAGGTATAGAATTATATTGTTAGTGAAAAGAGATAATGTAACTTCTTTCCCTATTTGGAGGCCTTTCACTTCTTTCTTTTGCCTGCTTGCTCTGGGTAGGACTTCTAGTACTATGTTGAATGGGAGTAGTGAGAGTAGGCATTCTTGTCTTGTTCCCGTTCTCAAGGTGAATGCTTCCAGCTTTTGCCCATTAAGCATGATGTTGGCTATGGGTTTGTCATAGGTCACTCTTATTATTTTGAGGTATATTCCTTCAATACTTAGTTTGTTGAGGGTTTTTATCATGAAGAATTATTGGATTTTATAGAACGCTTTTTCTGTATCTATTAAGATGATCACATGAGTTTTGGTTTTAATTCTGCTTGTGTGGTGAATCAAATTTATTGATTTGTGTATGTTGAAACAACCTTGGATCCCAGGAATGAAGCCTACTTGATCCCAGGAATGAAGATGAGCTTTTTGATGTGCTGCTGGATTCAGGATGCTAGTTTTTGTTGATAATTTTTGTGTCTATGTGCATCAGCGATTTGACCTTTGGTTTTCTTTTATCATTGTGTCTTTACCAAATTTTGGTATCAGGATAATACTGAATTTGTAGAACCATTTAGGCAAGAATCTCTCCTTGATTTTTTGGAAAAGTTTCAGCATGATTGGTATCAGTTCTTTGTACATCTGGTAGAATTTGGCTGTGAATCCATCAGGTATGGGGCTTTTTAATTGGTACATTTTTTATTACTGATAAGCTGCACTTCACTAAAATTTAAAAGTTACGCTCTTATGAAATGCGATGTCAAGAAAATGGGAGACAAAACACAAACTGAGTAATCCATTGCACTTGAACAAATCTTTCTTGATATTTTAGTTTCTCTCATGTAAGAGGCATATTTCAGCTGCGTTAATCTGCCATCTTACCAGAAAAGGTTTTTGTTTTCTTTTGTTATGTTATAAAATGAAAACTCATAGGAAGGAAGCATAATGAAGTGTTTGTTTTTGCTGCAGATACTTCATAGGAAAAGACCAGCTTTAACAATCTGTGTAATCATGGGGACTTCTTTTGTGACGACCTCAGAGTGTTATCTCTGATAGTTGATAGCCATCTTGGTATAGGACAGCGTTCACAAACAAAATCTTGTAAACAACTATCAGGCAGGCAGCAAAAAAACCACCAGGGAAGTTTTTAAAAAATGAAACCCTTTGAATCTTGGAAATTGTGGTTTGAAATCTTGGAAATTGTGATTCCTAAAGTTAGTGGTTTTGTCCCAACATCTGTAATATTAAATGACTCACAAGTTAATTCATTTCTCACACAACCAGGTTTTAGAACCTCGATTATCAGCTGATGTGTCTTTATCAATTTGTAAAGCAAGAGAAGATGAAAGTTCTAACTCATGTTTCAGTCTATTGATGCAAATCTACATGTGGGTTCCCTACATCACCAGAGGAAATTATTTGATTAAACTTTGGCAAAAAAATGTTGCATATGACCACAGTAGAAAGCGTCCTTGAGGCCAGATCTCCATGAGTATAGTGTTAACACTTGTTGCCTGACTGTTATAAGCAAGCAATTTATCTTGGAGTCATTGAAATTGTGAGGGAATAAGCTATTAATCAGAGGTCATATCTTATCAGTAAATGTCAGTCACTGCTCTACATGTTAGGATACAGTGCTGAAAAACGTAGACTCAGTAACAGCAAGACTTCTTAACACTCTGTCTGCTTTCAACTCAAAACCCTTGTCTGACATCCCATTGAGTTATACCACTGGCCTGCAATGGATACATGAAAGTATTGGCCTGTATTAAAATATCCAAGAAAATGGAAATCTCACCTACAGAAATACCCTAGGATGCTCTACTAAAGATCTTTTATGTCAGATAGTGTCCAAAGAACAAAATTGATAAAATAGACCATAGAGATGATAACATCTGCCCTTCATATTTACAAGGACCACCTGAGACTGGCATGGGCCTTATAAATGAGGTCAGGGTTGAGGACCTATTTCGGACTTTTGGAAGGAGTCCAGGAAAACATTCATCCCAGTTCAGCCCCTGTCCACCAGAGGGAGTGGCTGCCTAACACAAGCTCATTTCCTGCTGTTGCTGTAGGTTTCACTGTGATTTCTTCATGTTAAGGATCAAGATCATTATTTGGGTAACACACTAAAGATGAACTGTTCTCCAGGCTTAGTATCTGTGATACTCTTACTGCTTGGTAAGTAAGATGCCTTTTAAAATTTGGACTGTCTTCTATCAAGCCAAAAAAAATCTTTAACCACAATTTGACCTAAGAGCATTATGCTCAAGACTAAACATATCTCTCTATGTCTCTCTCTCTTTTTTTTCCCTAGGAAGAACGCGTGGAGATTCAGTGACCCAGATGGAAGGGCCAGTGACTCTCTCAGAAAGGGCCTTCCTGACTATAAACTGCACGTACACAGCCACAGGATATCCTTCCCTTTTCTGGTATGTCCAATATCCTGGAGAAGGTCCACAGCTCCTCCTGAAAGCCGCGAAGACTGATGAGAAGGGAAGCAACAAAGGTTTTGAAGCCACATACCGTAAAGAAACCACTTCTTTCCACTTGAAGAAAGACTCAGTTCAAGAGTCAGATTCAGCTGTGTACTTCTGTGCTCTGAGTAACACAGTGACAGGGACTGCAAGGGGAGCTGAGCACAAACTCTGAGCAGCACGAGGGGCCCGGGTGCTGAGTGTCAGCCACTGTGATCCACTCTGGTTCCAGCACAGTCTGTGGTTGTTTGTGCCTCAGTTTCTCTGATTCATGCAGTAATCATATGCATGGCTAGAGGAGAAAAACAAGAAATGGACATCCCCAAACCCAGCTTTTGGTTAGTGAAATTAGAAACAGACATTGACACCAAGTAGTTCCTCATCCAGTGCCAAAGTAATTTCAAGGTTAAACCACAGAAACAATGAAGCGGTCCCTGTGCTCATCCTTGCAGACAAAGTTCAACCTCCACCTCTTGTTCCAGGTCACTCCGGCAGATATTGGAGGTAGATGTGTTCTATTACATTTTTATACAGCCAAATGTGCCAGAGAAGGTGGCATCTCTATAATGTCTCCCTAACAGAGTACAGCAGGACAGATGACAGGAGAGCTACAGCTCCTCAGTTCAGTTCAAATGTCTATGCAGGATTCCTAATAGAGAAAGAAGGGAAGAGAAGAAAGGAGGAGGGACAGAATGCCACATGTAACAAAACAATGCAGAGAGGAAAGCAACAATTGTCAGAAAGAGGAAGGTTTCTTTTCTGGTAAACCAGATGGTAGACAAAGTCTCATGTTCCAAAAAGAAAGGGAAGGATCAAAAGCATTATTGAAGAAATGACTCATTTGTAAATCATAAGTATTCTTTACTTGTTACATTGATCAATAGGCTTTCTAACAACAAGTCCTTAAGTGAGTTAGTTTTGCAGTGCCGATGGAAGATTAAGCATACAGATTTATATTTGTATCCCTGTGAAATCCTATTAAAGACACAGTAAAGAAATTGAAAAGGGCATAAGACTACAAAAAGAATAGAAAAGGAAGTGACAGCAGACAGTGATATCAATAAAATTTTAGAAGGCAAGAGCGTATGGAGAAGTGAAAACTTGCATAGAAGACCATATAAAGAAGAATCATGGGCCTAGTGAAAGAAGACTACGAGGAATACCCAGCGTGTGTTAAGCCTTGGTTAAAAGGTTTAGAAATCAAAAGTACCAATGACCTTTGAATAATTGGTGAAGACAATGCTTTGTGTATGTGTTCTACTTTGAGGGTATTTGAAAAGAGGGTATGAAAAGAGGAGAAGAAAGTGAGAAAATGTATAATTAATAGACCACCTATGCTCTCCACCACTATCTGTTTAACAAGCGATGATCACTTCCCAAACGCAGAAGAAAATTGGAATTTAATATTTCATTAATTGAAGTGCAGAACATGATAACACAAGAAAGCAGAATAAAATTACAATGTTAAAATATCGTAGTCAATTATTTAATATGAGAAATATAAAATATTGTTTATGAAATATTCTCATAGTAGTCTATGTGTTTCAATCCAATTGTCTTCTAGATAAGTTTCACTAATTTATACTATCCGTAGTGGTGATTTGGCAGAATACCTATTTTCCTTAAACCTTATGTATTACTAAACTTTTTGACATTGACTAATCAGTTAGAATTTCGTTTAAAGAATATTTCATTTACTTATGAATGAGATGGAGCTTCATTTAATATATTTAAAAGCTATTTACATTTTTTGATATATTGCCATTCATATTCATATTGACCCCCCCTTTTTTTTTTTTTTTTTTTTTTTACCATTTATTGTCATTATTTCCCACATCTACCATTGTTCCAACTATTATATATTGGCAAACCCTCACCCTTTGAAAAATTATTTATTTTTTAAGAGCAGTTTTAGTTTACAGCAAGATCTAGAGAAGGGTACAGAGATTTACCACATGCCCTCTATCCCTTCCCAGGTATATGTCCTCTCCCATTATCAACATCCACCACCACAGTGGTGCATTTGTTACAACTGATACACTTACACTGACACATCATAGTCACTCAAAGTTCATAGTTTACATTAGAGTTCACGCTTAGTGTAGCATAATATATAGATTTGGACAAATGTGTAATGCCATACAACTATCATTGTAGTATCAGACAGAGTAATTTCGCTGTCCTAAAAGTCCTTTGTGCTCTGGTATTCATTCATTTCCCTATGTAACCCCTGGCCACCTCTGATCTTTTAGTGTTTCCATGATTTTGCCTTTTCCAGAATGTCATATACTTGGCATCATAAAGTATGTAGACTTTTCACACTGACTTCTTTCACTTAGTAACATGCATTTAAGGTTTCTCTGTTTCTTTTATGTCTTGACAGCTCATTTTTTTAGTATTGAATAATATTCTCTTTTCTGGATACACCATAGTTTATTTATCCATTCATCTTCTGAAGGGCATTTTGGTTGCTTCAAAGTTTTGGTAATTATGAATAAAGCTGCCATAAGTATCCCTTTGGAGGTTTTGGTGTAGACATGTGTTTTCCACTACTTGGATAAATACCAGTGAGGAAAACTGCTGGATCATATGGAAAGAATATGTATTTTTTAAAGTTGCCAAACTGTGCTCAAAGTGGCTGTACCATTTTGTGTTCCCACCAACAATGAATGAGAGTTCTTTTTTGTTTATATCCTTGCTAGCATTTGTTTTGTCAGAGGTCTGGATGTTGGCCATTCAAATAGGTGTATCGTGGTATCTCATTGTTGTTTTAATTTTCATTTCCCTGATGCCATATGATAAAGAACAAATTTTCATATGCTTATTTGCCATTTACGTATTTTCTTTGCTGAAATATGTGTTAAAGTCTTTTATCCATTTTTCTTGGTCAGACTGTTTTCTTATTGTTGAATTTTAAGATGTTTTGCATAACAGTTCCTGATCAAATATGTGTTTTGCAAATATTTTCGCCCAGTCTGTGTTTTGTCTCCCATTTTCTTGACATTGCATTTCATAAGAGCATAACTGTTAAATTTTAGTGAAGTGCAGCTTATCAATAATTTTTTTCCAGAGAACATACCTGTCTTTGTATAAATCATTGCCAAACCCAAGGTCATCTAGATTTTATCCTACATTGCCTTCTTGGAGTTTTGTTTTGCATTTTACACTTACATCTATGGTTGCTTTTTGAGTTAATTTTTGTGAATAGTATAAGGTCTGTGTCTAGAGTCTAGATTAATTTTCTTTCCTTTTTCTTTTTTTGCCTATGAATGTCCAGTTATTCCAGCACCATTTATTGACAAAACTGTCTTTACTCCATTGTATTGCTTGTGCTCCTTTGTCAAAGATTAGTTGACTACTTTTATGTGGGTCTATTTCTGGGTTCTCTATTTTGTTCCATTGATCTATTTATTTATTCTTTTGCCAGTGTCATGGTGTCTTGATTATTGTAGCTTTACAGTAAGTCTTAAAATCAGGTATTGTCATTCATCTGACTTTATTCTCCTATAAAACCTTTTTTTTTTTCATAATTCTGGGTCCTTTGCCACTCCATATAACCTTTAGAATGAGTTTATCAATATTCACAGAAAATTGCTGGGATTTTAATTGAGATTGCATTGAACCTACAGATTAAATTGTGAGGAATGAACATTTTGACGATATTGAGTCTTCCTACTCATGAACATGTCATCTGGGAACAAAGTTATGCTTCTTTTTTCCCCGATCTGTATACCTTTTTTTTTTTTTAACTTGTCTTATTGCATTAGCTAGGACTTGCAGTATGATGCTGAAAGGGAGTGGAGAGAGGCCCATCTTTGCCTTGTTCCTGATGTTAGTAGGAAAGCATCAGTTTTTCATCATTATGATGTTAGCTGTAGATTTTTGAACATATTATTTATGAAGTTGAAAGAATTCCACTTTATTTCTAGTTCACCAAAAGTTTTTATCATGAATGGGCGCTGAAATTTGTTAAATGCTTTTTATGCATTTATTGATAAAATCATGATTTTTCTAGAGACTTGAAAAGTTGGGAAGTTTATATAGCCCATAGACACAGGCTCACTAAAAGACTGAGAACAAATTGTGGGCCTATATAATACTTCCTCTCCCCTCACACCTTACCACCGTAGCACTAACAGCCTGTTTACAGCAGTTCCTTTTACCAAGTATGTCATGTCTGACTGTCAAGAAAAAAATTACAGGGCATATTAAAAGGGAAAATACAATTTGAAGAGACAGAAAAATCATCAGAAAAACACATCAGGGTTGCTGGAATTATCAGACCCAGGAATTTGAAACAAATATGCCAACAGCTCTGATAATGAAGTAGAGAGCATGCCAGAACAGATGGGCAATGTAACAGAGAGACAGACATCGTAAGAAAGAACCAAGAGAAAAAACGCCAGAGATCAAAATACTGCAACAGAAATGAAGAATGTCGTTGGCTGACTTGTTAGTAGACTGGATGCAGCTGAGGAAAGAATTTCTTAACTTAAATATATATCAGTAGAAACATCCAAAACTGAAAAAGCAGAGAAAACAAAGACTAAAAAAATAAAAACAGAAAAGAATATCTAAAAATATTCAAAAACTATGGAACAACTATAAAAGTGTACTATACATGTAATGGGAATGTCACAAGGAGAAGAGAGAGAAATTAACAGAAAAAATATTTAAAATAATGATGGAGAATTTCTCCCAAAATAATGCCAGACACCAAACCACAGATCTAAGAAGTACAAACACTTGGTAGCATAAATGCCAAAACTCCCCCAAACCCTAAGCATATCATTTTCAAACTAGAAAATCATAGATAGAGAAAATATCTTGAAAGAAGCTGGCAAGGGGTGGAGTGGGGGAAATGCCTTACCTGTACAGGAACAAACATAAGAATTACATCCAACTTCTCTTCAGAAATCATGCAAGGAGGAGAGAATATAGTGAAATATTTAAAGTGTTAACAGAAAAAACCACCAACCTAGAATTCTGTACCCAGAGAAATTATCTCTCAAAAGTGCAAGAGAAATAAAGACATTTTCAGACAAAACTGGGGATATGTGTTGCCAAGTAGCCCTGCCTTACAAGAAATGTTAAAAGTTCTTTAAAGATAAATTAAAAGTTCAGGTTTCTTCTATGGCAGACTTGTATAAATATGAATTCTTTCAAAATATAAATATATAAATAAAAAGAAACCTTGAGTAAGTCTCAGTTCAACTATAGAAAAATAAGAAAGTGCTTTTATGAGATATTTAGCTAAAAGTGCAATTCCCGTTCGTCCTTTTGCACACTGGTGGAGACTGTTCCATAACCAAAGAACCCACTTGCAAATCTGAAAACCTAATTAGCTTCTGCTTATTCTTACATTTATCAGCTTGTGAGAACATGACAGCAGGTGTAAGAAGGTTCCCCATCAGTAATCCAAACTCGGTGCCTGTCATTGTAAGGAATATGCAACTGATGCTGGAGACCAGGGATTTCCTTCCTGCTTTTGCAGAGAAGAAGTGAGCTTATGTAGACCATGATCTCTCTCCTGCATCTGTGACAAGAATTCTGCTACTGCTTGATGAAAAGGGGTCACTGAGAACTCTGGATTTTTTATGCTTATTGGATTCCAATGAGGGGGCAAGTAAAGGCTCTGAGAGCCTGATGGTTGCTCTGTCTGAACTCAGCAAAACATGGTAAAAATAGTCCATGAAAATAAAAGGTAAATGAAACAGATAAAATTTTATTCTTCTCTTGTAAGTGTGCTGAAAATGATACTCTTAGTTTTCCCTTAGTTATATCAAAGTCTTGAAAATTTAGCCTTTACCAAAGCATTTCTTTTTCCATCTAGGCATAACACTTCTGCTCTAAACTCATATAAATTATTAGAACATTTCTCAATCACCACAAAAAATCCTTCAATTTCCTAGTAATTAGTCACAGAAGGAAACTATTATGATAAAAACAGATGGTATTTGTTCTAGCATATAAGTGAATAATTTATGTTTCATATGACAGTAGAAGTCACAGCATCAAATGATCAAAGCTGAATAAAATTTTTAGCAGTAGCTTTTTCGTATCCTCCCCTCCACATTTCATCCTTTCCTTTTTAAAAGAGGTTAGCAAGGACAAAGTGTGGCCTGCCTGTGTTCTCTCTCAGCTCAGTCACTTTCATGTCTTTGAAATCAGATAATGTCATGGGACTGAGTCCTTCTCAGCTGAATCCATGAGAAATAGTTCATCTTTTCAGAAACCGGTAAACAAGTGAAGCATTTCAATTCACACATTGTGAATGCCACCATTTACCATGTGATTTGTTGATTAGGGAACAAAAAGCAGAGGTAGTGAAGTGAGCAGTTAAGAGTAAGAATTTAGAAGCCCGTTTGCCTGGGTTTGAATCTGATCTTGGATGCTTACAACTGTATAACCTTGGCTAAGTTGCTTAACTTTCGAACTACCATTTGCAGCAGGGATTAAATGAATATATATATTTGAAATTATGGTCCATGATAAGTGCTCAGTAATTGTTAGCTGATTATAAAAGCTACTATAAAATCTTCTATAATACTGAGAAACTAAGAAGTCACTTGCATTCAGGGAGAGAAAAATTACCATTTCGGTGGTTAATCATTTAGTAAATAAGCAAGAAAAGAAGAATACATGTTGACCTAAAATAATAATGAAGCCCTTATATGTACAATGTGCTGTATCAGGACATTCGTCTACTGATAGCAGTATAAAATATTGCTTTTACCTGGAATGAACTTATCAGAAAAAAGCTTATAAATTAAGTGAGGGACAAGATAAAATACATAAAAACTTAATCAATAGTTAAAATTATAAGTATGTAGACAATTAAGTTTTAAAGGTATTTTCAGGAGGAGATCACTGTGTTACAGAAAAGACAAGGGGAGACATCATGGGGAAATAGAAAATTTAATTAAGCTTTAAAAGGCAGACACACATTAAATTTGTTGATTATACAATTATTTCTTAAATAAGCAACCGGTGTTTTTGTAGGTTTGATGAATAGAATAATAAACAAAATAGACAAATTCAGAGACCAAAAGAGCTTCGCTCATGGGACTTGCATCTGGCTTTGTCTACAGTGTTCAACTTTCTCTTAGAGAAATATCCTATGAAGTTTTTGTTTTAACATAGATCTTTCTCTTGCTTCCTATAACAATTGGCCTGTTTTATCTGATGATTAAAAGGTAAAGTTTGTTTTGTTTTGTTTTTGGAAACAGGTATCACTATGTTGCCCAGGCTGGTCACAAACTCCTGGGCTCAAGTGATCCACCTGTCTCAGCCAACCAAGCAGCTGGGACTATAAGCCCACACTACCACACCTGGCCAAGGTCTAGGTATTTAACTGCTGTATCTGTCACTTACTAAATTATGTGGCCATGGACACATTACTTAATTTAGAGCATCTACACATCATCAATTTTAATAACATACAACTTACCACACCACTGTAAAGATTGAATTAAATTAAATGAATTTAACTACATGATTGAATTTAACCAAAAATAATTTTTCAACTGATGATAGTTATTCTGGAATGCAGATGAAATGTGGATAAAACAGAACATAAGATAAAATAACTAGAAAATTTAAGTATAGATTAAGGTTTAGCTTGCCACTCTCCTGCTATTGATTATGTTATTTTACTATGGTTAAGGCTGAGTCACCCTTTATTTCACATTGACCTTATTCCATCCAATTATTTGAACTGACTGTAATGGCTTTCTTGTTTGGTTTCTTTAGTTCACAGGTTTTATGCACAGGATGAAACATTTTTGCTCCTGATGTAACTTAGTGTAAATTCTAAGATGAATTCGCATGAGCCTTATGGAGTGGGTCTCAGATATAATACTATTACATTGAGCTACGGTGCCAACAATTAGATCTGTATTTGGGGGGTCATTTAACAGCTTTCTGCATTGGAAAAGAGAGAAAATAACCTTTCTAGGCTTTCCTTGGGGAGGAATGCTTTTTGGGTATTCAATTTATAACTTATATATACATGGCAGATGCTCAGGAAGAAAAAAAGGAAGGACAACAATCTAGCAGATAAACAAGTGTCGCTCTCCAACAAATCAGCACCTGGTCCTACCAAGGTCCTTTTCCATGTCACCTCTTCAGAGATCAGGAGGAGCTGTGTGATCTGTGCATGGGGGAATGGATCTTGTTTCTGGTTGGCTGGGGGGACTCTCAGCTTCCTGTAATAACAGAACTATGAATATTCACTCAGAGAAACAAGGTATTGGCTTGGTAGTGTTTGAGAGCTCCCAGACCCCAAACAGAGCCCGCAGTAAGTCTCATGGATAAAGTGGAGAAGCCCTTGGGAGTTTTGTTCTTGATTTTCTCTTGGCAGCTGTGCTGTGAATTTGGGGGCTCTGGAAATATCATTGAAAAGAGCAGTTTGTAGTATCTTCTTTAAAAGTCTGGAAATTACAGAAGGGTGGTTAGGGCCTCTATGCTCACCTATGGGGACTTGAAAAGAGAGTATATCTTCCAAAAGTAGTTAGCCATGAATGAATGCCCTCTGTCTGTGCTTCTCTGTTTAAACAGGGGCGAACAGCCTCCATATTTTGGAGCAGAGTCCTTCATTCCTGAGAATCCAGGAGGGAATGCACACCATTCTTAATTGTACTTATGAGGAGAGAATGTTCTCTAATTTCTACTGGTTCTGGCAGGGTCTGGAAAAGGACTTGTGTCTTTGACCTTAATTCAGTCAAGCCATATGGAGCAGGGAGACAAACATTTTAAAGAAGCGCTTGGAAAAGAGAAGTTTTATAGTGCTTTGAATATGCTGGTCTCTCATGATGGAGATTCAGGCACCTACTTCTGTGCTTTGCAGCACAGGGTCCCCAAGCACCTGCAACGTGTACTACAACCTGCAGCTGGGACCCTGGACACAGGTCTTGCCTTGCAGGTGGGAGTGAGGTATCATCTTTATATGTAGAGGGAAATTCTTTATAACCTCTGTCTCCAAACAGAAGTGAAGGATAATGCAGAATCTTTCTTATTTGATGAAGCTGAATTTATATTAAATTAAATTTCATTTTGTTATTATTGAAATTTCATTCTTCAATGTAGATTGTGCTGTGCTGGTTCTGGGCCTGTTTGCCCACAGATCCCTTCCACTGCTCTGTCCTTTACTCTAAAGTGGCAGACCTCTATGGCACAGGCTCTGAGGCCAAGAGGCAAGTTTTCTCCATGCTGTACTCTCACCAACAGTATTTTATCCATTTGCTTGTAAATTCATGATATTTCTTGTATTTGTATCATCTATACTATTATTTACTTAATTTAATATTAAATTAACTTTAATGTTGAGTAGACTTCAAAACTCTGTAAAACATTGTTCTTATTTTAATGGATACTATCAGTGAAACCATATTTGTATATAAACTATACATCTGATATGCAGGCTATATTTGTTCTTGATACAAATTAAAATAACATTACATGTGTAACAATTAAAAAGACCATCTGTGTACTGCCTAACATGACCTCCTATGTTAACCACAATTTAGAAGATGCTGATCCTCATTTAATAGATGAAAAAGGTACAATCAACAGGGACAGCATTACTTACTCAAAGCGTGAATTATAGCAAAATGGAAGCTAGGAGTGGAACGCAGACATTCTGGCCCCTTGTCACTTGCTTTTTCCATGAAGGGTGTAAAGCAGGTTTCAGTGTTTGAAAAAAGGAGTGGTATGTTGTAATTTTAAACTAAATTATACTTTTATTACTTAATTATATGTTCATCAGAATAAATTAGGAGATATAAACACCTAGAAAAGATAGAACACTCATATAATTTCATAACCTAGAAATGATAGCTATTTGCATGTAAAAAAATGGTGCACATATAAGGCTATATTTTTGTATAAATGTGGTTTATAATATATCAAGTATTTATTAACACACTTTTCTTTCAACTTTATATTTAGGTATTTTCAACTCAGGAAGTATATATTTTGAAATAATTTTAAATTATTGCCTAGTTTCCATTATATAAATATGCTTTTATAAAAAATCTTTTTTTGGTATTGTTTCCACTTATACAGTATTATAGACAATGTTTTTATTAACATCTTTACAGATGTAGCTTTAATGGAAGTGGAGTTGCTTGAATAAAGAAAAACACATGATACTGAATCCCTAATTTCCATGAAGCTGTTTCTCACCAAACTGTAATTTCAGCAGTAGTACATGATGATGTTAATTTTCCAATATAGTTAGCTTCCATTTTGTTAAGTAAAATATTCACTTTTTAATTATTCTTTTCTTTTAATTTGTGATTTTATACCTTTTATTATTAAAATAAATAAATAAAATGAGATGAGAAAACATCAGATTCCACCACACAGAATAAGTATCCTTTTATGCAGTAACATGTATTTTTCGAAAGTGTGAAAAATACTGTTCTGATCCAAGCTACCTTCTAACTGGTCTCTCTTTTCTCAAGGCAATCAATTCTCTATGATCTTGCTCTCGAAGTGTGAACCAGCATCGAAGTGTGAACCACCATTGTCTGAACTTATGCTGATTCTCAGGCTCCACCCTAGGCTGATTGAATTTGAATCTGAATTTTATCAAGATTTCCAGGCAAGGCCGGGCGCGGTGGCTCAAGCCTGTAATCCCAGCACTTTGGGAGGCCGAGACGGGCGGATCACGAGGTCAGGAGATCGAGACCATCCTGGCTAACAGGGTGAAACCCCGTCTCTGCTAAAAAATACAAAAAACTAGCCGGGCGAGGTGGCGGGTGCCTGTAGTCCCAGCTACTCGGGAGGCTGAGGCTGGAGAATGACGTAAACCCGGGAGGCGGAGCTTGCAGTGAGCTGAGATTGGGCCATTGCACTCCAGCCTGGGCGACACAGCGAGACTCCCTTTCAAAAAAAAGATTTCCAAGCCATTCTATCACATCAAAGTTTAAGAAGCACCCATCTGATGAGTTGTCAGAATGATTTTTTAAAGTATAAGTAAAGAGCATTCTCCATCTGTCAAACATGCTTCAGTGGCTTTCTATTGCTCCTGGAATAGTGTGGTGGCTTTCAGGCTATGATAGAAAAGGATCTATATAATTTGAACTTCCCTTGTCCCTTTTCCTGGCTCTCTGTGCAGCAAAACTTCTGATTCTCTTTTAATTTTCTGGACTTGCCATGTCCTTTCCCACACGTAGGCTCTCTTTCGTCCATTTGAAATGTTCTTCCCCTAGATCTTGTTGAGCCTGACTCAACAAGAGTCATCCTTCAGGTCTCAGCTCAAGTGTTACTACTGTAGAAAAAAACCTACTGACCTTCGCTGCTCTTCCTGACTAATGTAGCCATCCTTAATCCTCCCCCTAACTCTATCAGAACACTCTAGTTATTTCTCTTATGTTAATTATCACAACATGCAGTTACATTCTTGGTTTATTTGCCAATATGTTCATTGCCCATAATTTCTACTAGAATACAATCTTTATGATGTCAGGGGTATTGTTGGTTTAGTTCATGGCTTGATTCTTTATGTTTGCTTTTCCTTTTTTTTTTTTCCAACTTTTATTTTAGGTTCTGAGGGTACATGTACAGGTTTGTTATATGGGTAAATTGCATGTCACGGGAACTTGGTGTAAAGATTATTCCATCACCCAGGTAATGAGCATAGTACTTGGTAGGTAGTGTTTGGATCTTCACCCTCTTCTTACTCTCCACCTTCAAGTAGGCCCCAGTGTCTGTTATTTTCTTCTTTGTCTTCGTGTATAATCAATGTTTAGCTCCCACTTATAAGTGAGAACATGTACTGTTTGATTTTCTGTCGTGTATTAATTTGCTTAGGATAATGGCCTTTAACTGTATCAATGTTGGTGCATAGGACATGATTTCATTCATTTTTATGACTGCATAGTATTCCATGGTATATATGTACCACATTTTCTTTTTCCAGTACACCATTGATATGCATCTAGATTGTTTCCATATCTTTGCTATTGTGAATAGTGCTGCAATGAACATGTGTGTGCGAGTGTCTTTACGGTAGAGTGATTTCTATTTCTTTGAGTATATGCCCAGTAATAGGATTGATGGGTCTGATAGTATTTGTTTTATGTTATTTGATAAATCTTCAAATGGCTTTCCACAGTGGCTGAACTAAGTTACATTGCCACCAGTGGTGTAAAAGCATTCCCTTTTCTCCGCAACTTTGCCAGCATCTGTTATTTTTTTACTTTTTAGTAGTAGCCTTTTTGATTGGTATGAGATGGTATCTCATTGTGGTTTTGATTTGCATTTCTCTAATGATTAATGATTTTGAGCATTTTTTATATGTGTGGTGGTTGCATTGATGTCTTCTTTTGAGAAGTATCTGTTCGTGTTGTTTTCCCATTTTGTCTGTCCATGTTGTTTGTTTTTTACTTGTTAATTTGCTTAAGTTTCTTATAGATTCTAGATATTATACCTTTGTCTGATACATAGTTTGCAAATATTTTCTCACATTCTGTAGGTTGCCTGTTTACTCTGTTGATAGTTTCCTTTGCTGTGTAAAAGTTCTGTAGTGTAATTGGAACAGGAATTAAAAGAAATTAAAGACTGTGTAAGCAAAAACTCAGTTATATGTAAGAAAACCCAATTCCCTCTGAGGAAGAGAAAGGGCTGGAGTCCTTTAAAATTAACTGCCTGTTTCTCTCTCTGTGGCTAGTGAGCCTTATCTCTCCCTTTCCCAGGCATTGTGAAAACTCTGTTTCTCTAACTGTACAGCTGCAAGGTCACTAGACAGATAATCTCAAGTTGTAAAACATGTTGTTCCTTGAAAAGTAAGAAATATGCATGTCTTAATTGAATAATTGTCTTTGTTGTTCACTTCTGTAATACACTTCTCCCTGCACAGATCTCCCCCGACCCCACGAAATGCTTAAAAGGTAGCTCAACTCTTTGTTCAGGGCTCAGACCTTTGGATGTTAATCCAACTTGGTCGGTGCATCTAAATAATTTGATAATTCCTCCTCAACCTCTTGGTCTGATTCCTTAATTATCCCATGGCATAATTAGGTCCCATTTGTCAATGTTTGGGTTTATTTTTTGCAATTGCTTTTGGAGTCTTGGTCATGAAATCTTTGCCAGGCCTATGTCCAGAATAGAATTTCATAAGTTTTCTTCTAGGGTTTTTTTAGTTTTAAGTTTTACATTTAAATCTTTAGTCCATCATGAGATTATTTTTGTATATGGTAAAACAAAGAGATCCAGTTTCAATCTTCTGCACATGGCTAGACAGTTACTCCAGTACCATTTATTGAATAGGGAGTCCTTTCCCCATTGGTCGTTTTTGTTGGCTGTGTTGAAGATCAGGTGATCCTAGGTGTGTGACTTTGTTTATTGGTTCTCTATTCTGCTCCATTTGTTTATGTGTCCAGTTTTCTATTATTACTAAGGCTAAGTTTTGGTTACTTAGCCTTGTACTACAATTTAAGGTTAGATAATATGATGCCTCCAGTTTTGTTCTTTCTTTTGCTAAGTATTGCTTTGGCTATTCAGGCTCCTTTTTTGGTTCCATATGAATTTTAGAATGGTTTCTACTAATTCTGTGAAAAATGACACTGATAATTTGAAAGGAGTAGTACTGAATCTGTAGATTGCTTTGGGCAGTGTGGACATTTTGATGACATTGATTCTTCCAATCTATGAGCCTGAAATGTGTTTTTATTTGTTTGTGTGGTCTATGATTTCTTTCAGCTGTGTTTTGTAATTCTTATTTTAGGTATCTTTCACACCCCTGGTTCGCTGCATTCCTAGATAACTTTTTCTGTGTGGCTATAGTGAATGGGATTGTGTTCTTGATTTTGCTCTCAGCTTGGATGTTTTCAGTTTATAGAAATGCTACTTATTCTTGTACATTGATTTTATATCCTAAAACTTTGGTGAAGTTGTTTATTAAATCTAGGAACCTTTTAGCAGAGGCTATGGGGTTTTCTAGGTAAAATGTCATATAGTCTGTGAGGAAAGAGAGTTTGACTTCCTCACTTCCTATTTGGATGCCATTTATTTCTCTCTCTTGACTGAATGTTCTGGCTAGGACATCCAGTACTATGTTGAATAGGAGTGGTGAGAGTGAGCATCTTTGTCATGTTTTGGTTCTCAAAGGGAATGCTTCCAGCTTTTGCTTGTTCACTATTATATTGGCTGTGGATTTGTCATAGATGGCTCTTATTATTTTGAGGTATGTTTCCTCAATGCCTACTTTGTTGAGGAGTTTTAACCTGAAGAGATTTTAAATTTCATTAAATGATTTTCATAAATCAAATAAAATGATTAAATATTTTTATGTCTATTGAGGTATGTAGTTTTTTTCATTCTGTTTATGTGATGAATCACATTTATTGATTTGTATATGCAACCTTGCATTTCAGAAATAAAGACTACTTGATTCTGCTGGATTAGCTGCGGGATTTGGTTTGGTAGTATTTTGTTTAGGATTTTTGCATGTATATTCATCAAGGATATTGGCCTGAAGTTTTCTTTTTTGGTTGTGTTTCTTCTAGGCTTTGGTATCAGAATAATGCTGATCTCATAGAATGAGGTAGGGAGAAGTTGCTATTCGTCAATATTCTGGAATAGTTTCAAAAAGTACCAGCTCTTCTTTATATGTCTGGTAGATTTTGGCTATGAATCTTTCCAGTTCAGGGCTTTTTCTTGTTGTAGGTTTTTATTACTAATTCAATTTCAGAACTCCTTATCAGTCAGTTCAGAAAATTTATTTCTTCCTGATTCAATCTTGGGAGGTTGTATTTTTCCAGGTATTTATCCATTTCTTCTAGGTTTTCTGGTTTGTCTGCATAGAGGTGCTCATAATAGTCTCTGAGGGTTTTTTGTACTGCCACTGTGTCATTTCTGATTGTATTTATTTGGCTCTTCTCTGTTTTTTTCTTTATTAATCTAGCTAGCAGTCTATCAATCATTTTTATTCTCTCAAAAAAATCATTTGGTTTTATTCATCTTTTGTATGGTTTTTTCATCTCCATTTCATTCAGTTCAGCTCTGAATTTTGTTATTTCTCTTCTTCTGCTAGCTTTGGGGTGGGTTTGCTCTTGGGTTTTTTTAGTTACTCTAGGTGTGATGTTAGGTTGTTAATTTGGGATCTTTCTAACTTTTTGATGTGGATGTTTAGTACTATGAACTTTCTTTTCAACACTATTTTAGCTGTGTCTCAGTGATTCTGATATATTGTATCTTTGTTTTCATTAGTTCCAATGAATCTTTTGTTTTTTCCTTAGTTTCATTGTTTACTCAAAAGTCATTCAGGGACAGGTTGTTTAATTTCCATATAATTGTATGGTCTTGAGAGATCTTCTTGTTATTGATTTTTATTTTTATTGCACTATAGTCCAAGAGTGTGGTTGGTATAATTTGGAGTCTTTTTGAATTTTTTGAGAATTGCTTTATAGTCAAGCATGTGGTTGATTTTATAGTCAAGCATGTGGCTGATTTTATAGTCAAGCATGTGCAGGTAAGAAGAATGCGTATTCTGAGGTTGTTGGGTGGAGTATACTATAGATGTCTGTTAAGTCCATTTTGTCATGTGTCGAGTTTACATCCCAAGTATCTTTCTTATGTTTGTATTTCAATAATCTGTCAAATACTGTCAGTGGGGAGTTGAAGTCTACCAGTATTATTGCATGGTTATCTAGGTCTCTTCATAGGTCTCTAAGAATTTGCTTTATGAATCTGGGTGCTCCAGTGTTAGTTGCATACCTATTTAGGATAGTTAGGTCTTCTTGTTAAATTGAACACTTATCATTATTCATTATTTAATGCCCTTCTTTGTGCTTTTTCATTATTTTTTTAGAAAGTCTGTTCTAACTGAAATTAGAAAAAACAACCCCTGCTCTTTTTGGTTTTCTATTTACTTTGTAGATCTTTCACTGTCTCTTTACTTTGAGCCTATATGTGTCACTGCTTGTGAAATGGGTCTCTTGAAGATAAAGATGCCTCTTTATCCAAATTGCCACCCTCTGCCTTTTGAGTGGGGCATTTACTCTGTTCATGTTTAAGTTTAATATTGATATGTATGGATTTGATCCTGTCTTCATGTTGTTAGCTGGTCGTTATGTAGACCTGATTGTACAATTGTGCCAGTGTGGTGGCTGATGCCTGTAATTCCAATGCTTTGGCAGGACAAGGTGGGCAAATTGCTTGAGCCCAGTAGTTTGAGACCAGCCTGGGTAACATGGCAAAACCCTGTCCCTGCAAAAAAATACAAAAATTAGCTGAGTGTGATGATGTGTGCTTGTAGTCCCAGCAGGCTGAGGCAGGAGGATTGATTGAGCCTGACTGGTCAGTGCTGCCGTGAGCCATGATTGTACCATTGCACTCCAGCCTGGGTGATAGAATGAGACCCTGACTCAGGAAGAAAAGAAAGGAAGGAAGGAAGGAAGGAAGGAAGGAAGAAAGAAAGAAAGGAAGGAAGGAAGGAAGGAAGGAAGGAAGAAAGAAAGAAAGAAAGAGAAAGAGAGAAAGAAAGAGAGAAAGAAAGAGAGAAAGAGAAAGAGAGAAAGAAAGAGAGAAAGAAAATAGATGGTAGAGCTGTTTCATAGTATCAATGGTCTGTCCTAATTGTGTTTTTGTGGTGGCTTGTAGCAGTCTTTTATTTCCATGTTTGAGCACTCCTTTAGGGACCTCCTATAAGGCAGGTCTGGAGGTTACAAATTTCTTTAGCATTTGCTTGTCTGAAAAGAATTTTACATTTCCTTTGCTGATGAAGCTTAGTGTGGTTGGCTATGAAATTCTTGTTTGGAATTTATTTTCTTTAAGGATGCTGAATGTAAGCCCCTAATCTCCTCTGGTTTATGGGGTTTCTACTGAAAAGTTCACTGTGAGATTGATGGGGTTTCCTTAGTGGATGACCAGCCCCTTCCCTGTAGTGGCCTTTAATAGTTTTCTTTCCCACTCTATCAGAACAGTTTGGTTCTTTCTTAAAATGGCTATTTTGTTTTTCAGCTCTCATATTATTTTATTTCTTTAGATTGTTTAGATTCTTTGGATTGAGTTTCAATTTTCTTGGGAATCTCGATGTTCTTACATCCAAATTGTGACTTCTCTGTTTGTCATTTCAGCTATTTCAGCCTGGTTAATAATCATTGCCTGGGAGCTAGCGTGGTTGTTTGGAAGTAAGAAGACACTCTAGCTTCTTGAAGTGCCAAAGTTGTTGTGTTGGTTATTTAGCATCTGTGTAGGCTGATGACCCTTTAATATTTGAAGTTTCTGTCCTTTGAATGGGTTTTTAAAACTTTTATATTACTTTATGCCCTTGAGGGATTTGACTGTGGAATAAATTGGGTTCAGTCAACTGACTTCATTTCCGGATAATTTCAGGAGTCCCGGATTCAGATGAGCATTCCTGGGCTGCATGCTCTAACCCTATGGGGCTGGGACCGGGCCCACTGCTTTGTTCTCTGGCCCCTTTAGGTTAAGTACCTGCTGAGCCAGAGGGACTGAGGTATTACTGGTTTGCTGACATCAACACTCCACTTGGGGGTGCCGGCAAAAGCACTTCATTGAACTCATGGCAGCAGTATTAGCACTCATGTACACATGTGCCAGTGGCAATGGGGTGAGGCTGTGGAAGGATGTGTGTCAGGAGTGGTCTGTCTGCATAAGCTCTTTGATGGTTAGGCAGAGTTTGCTGGGGAAGTAGCTATGGCACCAGTAGCCAGGAAGTGCTCTGGTTTGACACCTAAGGCAGAGCTTCAAGCAGGCATGGTCAGGTAGGGACCCCAGGAGAGGTCGGCAGACAAGAGGGTGCTCAGATCAGATTAGTCCTGACCCATGGGCAAGACAACCCTACTCTGTCCAGGTCTAACAGTCAACAAAGGCCAGAGCCATCTAGAAGAGCATGGTGCACCTTGGGGAATGGGCGTCTCTCGCTGTGCTCACTGCTGCTATTCCCATGCTAAACATTCTGGGCTTCACACAGGCTAGAGTCCTGTCACTTCTAGCATTCCAAGTAGTTCTCCCTGCCAGCTCAAATTTCGATGGGCTTCATGGGGTCTCCTGCAGTCAGGATTCGAGAGGTCCATGGGAGGAGTTAATAAATGCTCGCCTATCTGATTCAGCCTTTCCTCAGGAGACACTGGGCATCATGAATGAGTCCCAGTGCTTGGCAACCCTGTGCAGGGTTCCCAGGTTCCTCTCACTTTGGTCCAGGGTCTGAGTCTTCTCTCCACCCATTCTCAATGCATTCTTTCTGAAGATACACTCAGAAAATGCCATTCTTTCTGATGGTCTGATTTATTGGTAGGAGAAGCTCTGGCTGAGTCTAATCGATCATCTTGGAGTTTCTCTTCCTGGCTTTATTCTTAGTGCCTAGAATAATGACTAGTCCATAGTAGTCAGTCAAAAAATCTACTGAATGAATGAAAGAATGAAATTTGTTTGGCCCTCCTCTCTTTCTCCCTTTTCCCTTCCTCTCTCATTCCCACTCTAGCAACTTTGACCTTTATGAATATTATCTCTACTTCATTATGTGGAGCAACTCAGTTTTCTCTGGCCCTCACTCCAAGACTCAGAACCCAGTCTTTTTGTACTTAGTGGCTTCTATCAAATAGATTCACTCAGGACCTTAGCCTTTCCTCACTTAATTGACCTCACCTTATCAGATGTGATGTGAAGGACTGAGTCAACTCTTAAGACTACTAACCCATAGCGAAATATCTAAAAGAAAAAAGACATACCTAAAAGACTTTTGGCAAGTATAAAAGTAACCTCTCAAGCCTAATAATTATGAACACATATCAAAGTTTTATTTCAAATTACTGCAAAAGAAAAAGCTCCTCAAGAAACAAATTCAAATAAGTAGCCTTTGTATATTGTTACGGGAAGCCAGATTTTTTAAAATCTGGCTAAAGATCATTATTACTTTCAAATGACAGTTGCATAATTACCCTGCTTTTGACTGCCTGTGTAGTGGCTATTAAGCTTCTCACAAGATTAATGGTCATTTGAGTTTGTAACACTAATTTCCCAGAAGGAATCTTTATTTCATTAAAGGATATTAGAAAATTGCTCAAGCATTTTATTGGAAGTGATGGTTAATTACCATATGGGGCTATGTATATTATATCTTCCAAAAAATGCCTACTTCATACCAGATTGGAGAAACTTACCTTTGTCAGCTATGTATGTTATATCCTCCATAAAAGGCCTGTTTCATACCAGTTTGGAGAAACTTACCTTTCTCATATGTAATTTAAGTCTTTACTTTACAAATCTTTATAACTCCTTTAGTAAGGAGTTGTCAGGTCTTGGATTTTGTCCCTTCTTACAAGCTAATAAGCTTATTTCATTGAGTCTATCAATAAAAACACAGGGCTTCTTAGTAAGAGACAAAGGATTTTATTATTTATGGTACAACAAACAGCATGAACATTGATGTATTTCCATCAGTTTCTCCTTCCTTTAAGTTCTCAGAAGATGATATAATGTGTAGTAAGGGATGCTATGCATGAAGTGGTATTGTGTCACAGCTGAGGAACTCTGATCTTAGGAAGTTCATTGCTTTTATAACAAGCACTTAGCCAGGTTGCTTTTTGTCTTAGAGGGAGACATTACCTCATCTCCCAAGGTTGCTTGCTGGCATAACCCTGAGAAGTGACCCAGATAGAATGCTCATGTCGTTACACTGTTGGCACACTCATCAGGTCATGTAAGAGTACAAGAGACTCATGGTGGACTGTCTTTCAATAATATCCACTCCATGGCCCTACACTGGGTTAGTTGCTAGAAATTTATTTTATGAGTATGCCACTTTGTCAGTCATTCTGATTTATGTAACTGAGAAATGTCATGACGAAACGCATTACATTTGTCTCAAATAACACTTAATTAAGGCTACTATCAGCAGAACTCTAAGAAGCAGAATGAGACCAACCTGCAGTATTAACCTTAATTATGCTTGATCCAGCCAAATGTGAATAAGTTCCAAAGTACAGACAGTTAGCATGTAGTATTTTATCTGTTATAACTCATACATGAAAGTTTAGACTGAAATTTTGATCTCTGAATTGCCACAAAGAAAAAAACCCTACCATTCCCAATACAGAGATGTTATATGGCCTTTCCCCAGGCATAACCCTAAATGCACAGGTTAATCAAATTTGGGATTTATTATTAAACTTGATTTGGATAAGCATGGCATCACTTTGGTTAAACTACATGAGCAGTGTCAGTGAGTATTTGCAATATTTGCAACCTCTGTAGCCATTCATGACATAACCCAACTGTCAAGATATCAGGGGAAGCATATAAATTTGTATCTGTCCGTTTGAGACAAGGTTGTGTTGATTCTTGTGTTTGGATACTTATGAAGATGGGGAATCTATATTGGAAAGTTGCCACTGATATAACAGAATAGTCCGGAAGCCATATTCATAGGAGTTTTCCTGTGTTCATGGAATGTGGAAGGAGATAACAAACCAATAGCAGGTCAGAGAGTTGCTGCTTGGTTTCAGAAGACAATATGGTTGTTTTTCTATACTTCTTTTAGCATACAAAGAGAGTATTAGACCCTCACCTCTCCCCACTGGCCAGGGTCTAAGAGTTTCTCTTGCTATGTGCTCATCATCACTAATCATCAGAGAAATATCCATCAAAACCACAATGAGTTATCATCTCACACCAGTCAGAATGGCTATTATTAAAAAATTATAAAACAACAGATACTGATGAGGCTGCAGAGAAAAGGGAACACTTATATGCTGTTGATGGGAATGTAAATTAGTTCAGTCCCTGTGGATAGCAGTTTGCAAATATCCCAAAGAACATAAAATGGAGCTATCATTTTACCCAGCAATCCCATTGTTGGATATATATGCAAAGGAAAATAGACTATTGTACCAAAAAGACACATGGCTTCTTATTATTATTGCCATGCTATGCACAATAGCAAACATGTGAAATAAAATTCTGTGCCCATCGATAGTGGATTGGATAAAGAAAATGTGGTACATATATACCATGGAATACTATGTTGTCATAAAAAGGAATGAAATAATGTTCTTTGCAGCAACATGAATGGATCTGGAGGCCATTATCCTAAGTGAATTAATGCAGAAATGTTAAACCAAATATCACATGTTCTCACTTATAAGTGGGAGCCAAACACAGAACCTATGTAAACATGGCAACAACTGTGGCTTACCAAAGGGAGCAGGGACTGGGGGGTGTATTAAATAGTACCTATCGAGTACTATGCTCACCATCTGAGTGTAATATACACATGTAACAAACCTGCACATGTACCCCTTGTACCTAAAACATAAGCTAAAATGTCTAAAAATAGACGCAAAATTAGTACCATTTCAGAAGCATTTATTTTAAGATAAATCGCTTTTAAATGAAGTCTTGTTTTGCAATACTCTGAGGTTCACAAGGCATATCTAGAAAATTTACTGTTGTGGAAGGTGAAGACGGTGTAAAATCAATGGAGGAGAGGTCAGTGGTTTTTCTTATTTGTTGATTATCATAACATTGTCCTTTGGGGATATGAAAGAGTTTTATATAGTCTTTAGACATAATTAGGCAAACAAGGGTCCTTAGGACAGGTTTGATGCTGTATAAAGTCTGTCATTTTGCTAGCACTGATATGGCTCTTGGGTCCACCACAGCGTTAGATCTGTTGACCCATTTGTATCATGTTTTGTTACAAATCTTACAAAGAAGGGTGCTTCTTACAGACTTTGCTTCAGACGTTATATTTGTTTTAGTACATTATCCAAGACTAGTGGCTGCCAGCTTGTGTTGCTTTCACTTTTCCTCTGGTTTTTGTATTTATCGAGAAATGGTCATGGTTTCTGTCAAGTGCAATGTGCCCTTGGAGAAACAAATTTCAATATTAGCATCTTCTCCCTCATTCTATTTCCTAGGCAGTTGTTGGTGGGAATGGGAAAGGTTAGCCTCAGCCATCTTTGGTGAATACCGATTACATGGCTCATGAGTGGAAAAGAGCCTGCTTCATTGTTGGCCTCTTAAAGGACACAAAACACATTGTGGAACAGAAAAGAACAGTAGTTCTCTGTCCTTGTTTATTTATAGACTCAATTGAGTTCCTTGCATAGATAGCTCCCTGATAGATTTGGTTTGTTGGTTATGTCAGGATGAACAAAACCTGTAACTTTTAGAGACTGATTCCTAGATATCAGCTTTATACAAGAAAGGCAATAAGAGGGACAGGACAAATGAACAGGCACATTGGGTTTATTGACAGTTTTTAGGTACTAAAGGCAGGTTCATCTCAATTGCACCAACCCAAGCAAGTGCTGTTTAGGCACAGATGCATCATTGGTGCAAAATGGAATGACAAACTTCAAGCTCCTCCAGTTCCTGGCCTTGCTAAAAAAAAATATTGCTTAGGCTGTGGGCTGTAACCATGTTTGTTCAGCTAGATTTTAGGTCATTTCATCTTGGAAGACTTATTTTGAGTTACAAGAAATTTCTTTAAAACTTGTATATAACAGAGTAGTATAGGAATATGTGGCCTGACATTAAGAAGAGCTATACGGTGTGAAATTCTCCTTGAATTGCAAAAATATCACTCAGATTTCTATAATAGAATCTGTTATGTCTGATTTTTTAGTTCAGGAAAGTGGCTATTAGATATAAGTGGTCTTACTTAGATAAGAATTGCCATTTGATGGAAACTCATACACATATACATATCCCTCTGCTTCTCTCACACATACATTGACTTTGACTCTTAATATAGCTTAAAAGCTTTATTAAAACTTTTTATTTTTAATTGATATGTAATATTTGTACATATTTATGTAGTTCATGTGATATTTTGTTACGTGCATAGAATATACAATAATCAAGTCAGGGTGTTTAGGATATCTATTACCAAGAGCATCATTTATTATTTCTGTGTGTTGAGAATATTTCAAGTCCTCACTTCTAGCTATTTTGAAAGTACAATGTGTTGTTGTTAACTTTAGTCACTCTACTCTGCTATTGAACATTAGAATGTATTCCTTCTGTTTGTACCCATTAACCAACCTCTTTTTTTTTTTTTTTTTTTTTTGAGACGGAGTCTCGCTCTGTCGCCCAGGCTGGAGTGCAGTGGCCGGATCTCAGCTCACTGCAAGCTCCACCCTCCCGGGTTCACGCCATTCTCCTGCCTCAGCCTCCCGTGTAGCTGGGACTATAGACGCCCGCCACCTCGCCGGCTAGTTTTTTGTATTTTTAGTAGAGACGGGGTTTCACCGTGTTAGCCAGGATGGTCTCGATCTCCTGACCTCGTGATCCACCCGTCTCGGCCTCCCAAAGTGCTGGGATTACAGGCTTGAGCCACCGCGCCCGGCCTACCAACCTCTTTTTATTCCCCGCAACCACATCCACATCCTTCCCAGTCTCTGATAACCAACATTCTAGTCTCTGTCTCCTGAGATCAACTCTTTTTTTTAGCTCCCACCTCTGAGTGAATTCATGCAATATTTATCTTTCTGTGCCTGGCTTATTTCACTTAACATAATGACTTCCAGTTCCATCCATGTTGCTGCAAAGGACATGATTTCATTCATTTTTATACGTGAATAGTATTCCACCGTGTAACTATACAACATTTTCTTCATCTGTTCACCAGTAGATAGACACTTTGTTGATTTAATATCTTTGCTATTGTGAATAGTGCTGCAATAAACATGGGGAGGCAGGTATACCTTCAATACACTTATTTCCTTTCCTTTGGATAAATACTCAGTAGTTGGATTGCTGGATTGTATGGTAGTTTTATTACTAGATTTTTGAGAAATTTCCCTACTGTTTTCCAGAGTGGCTGTACTAATTTACATTCCTACCAACAATGTTTGAGAGATCCCTTTTCTATGCATCCTCATTTTCTGTATTTTTAATAATAGCGATTCTAACTAGGATAGGATGATATCTCATTGTGGTTTTGATTTGCATTTCTGTAATGATTAGTGATGTTGAGCATGTTTTAAATACCTACTGGTCATTTGTCTTCTTTTGAGAATTGTCAGTTTAGATCCACTGCCCATTTTTAAATGGGATTGTTTGATTTTTTATTTTTTGCTGTTGAGTTGTTTGAGTTCCTTGTATATTTTGAATTTAACGAAAGTGTCTTATTTTCACTTTTAACAGTTCATATAACACAGGCCTGTAGTTGGAATACATCTTTGATCGCTTTTGTGAGTCCTCAAGATGGCAGTGTCTTCTCAGGGACCTTGAGGAAAGCTCTCATGTGCTTCTGTGGGTGGGGGGAGGGGAGGAGGATGCATGTGCACTAGCAAGTGCACACACACATGAATACGAGCGAGACAGAGGGAGAGATGAGGGAGGAGCTTACTGATGGAGCAGAGGTGTTAAAAAGAACATCTTTTCTCTAATTGGTAGGACAGATTTCTTTTATGATTCCTACAGCAGAAAAATGAGAAACATTTGAATTACTTCGTGTGTGTGTGTGTGTGTGTGTGTGTGTGTGTGTGTGTGTGTGTGTTTAAGGTTTGAATCCTCGGTGAACCAGGGCAGAAAAGAATGATGAAATCCTTGAGAGTTTTACTGGTGATCCTGTGGCTTCAGTTAAGCTGTGAGTTTTGGGCATCTCTATAGGAATATAATGTATATTGTTTGCAATTATTGTGTATTCTAGGCCTGTGGGTAGAAACATGAGTGGTTTTTTTCCGCTAACAAAGGGAGACTGTGGAGAGTGGGGGGTCCATGAAAAGATGATTTAAATTCTGGGGACTAAGTGTCCACTATCCAGTCTGTCTTCTCTGTCTGACCACTGTCTTTTCTCACAGGGGTTTGGAGCCAACAGAAGGAGGTGGAGCAGAATCCTGGATCCCTCAGTGTTCCAGAGGGAGCCACTGCCTCTCTCAACTGCACTTACAGCAACAGTGCTTTTCAATACTTCATGTGGTACAGACAGTATTCCAGAAAAGGCCCTCAGTTGCTGATTTACATATACTCCAGTGGTAACAAAGAAGATGGAAGGTTTACAGCACTGGTCGATAAATCCAGCAAGTATATTTCCTTGTTCATCAGAGACTCACAGCCCAGTGATTCAGCCACCTACTTCTGTGCAATGAGCGCACAGTGCTCCCCAGACACCTGCACTCTGTACCCAAACCTGCTGGACCCCAGGAATGCCTGATATAGAGCTTAGATTGCAAGGCAATGAAGTTCTGTTTGCTCTCTGGATGCAAATGAAAACCAAGAGCAATAGTATTGAAGGTTTGATTAATTTGGGAAATATTTTCATAATTCTGAAAATAATTGAGACCCCAAAGGAAAATAAAAGACACCATTTGGTCTATTTGAAATATTTTCTAGTGTTCTCTTTCCACTTTAGTTTTTAAATATTTTTTTGGCTGAGCTTGGTGGCTCATGTCTGTAATCCCAACACTTTTGGAGGCATAGGGAAGAGGATTCCTTAAGCCCAAGAGTTTGAGACTAGCCTGGGCAACATAGGGAGACCTTGTCTAAAAAAAAAAAAAATCACCAAGAGTGGTGACATGTGCCTGTAGTCCCAGAAACTTGGGAGGGAAGAGGTCGGAGGATTTCTTGAGTCAGAGAGGTGGTGGCTGAGGTGAGCTGCGATCACAGAACTGCACTCCAGCCTGGACAATGCAGTGAGACCCTGTCTCAAAAAACCAAACAAAAACAAAACACAAAACAACAACAAAAGAAATCCAAAATATTTTAATTGAGGTATTATTGACATACCAAAAGGTGCACATATTCACTTTATACAGACAATATAATCATGCCATAAACATATATAGCATTTCTAAAAATTTACTTCCTCCCTTTTTTCTTTTTATTAAATTATTATTGCTACGCAAAAAGGTACATTTATTTAATCTATGCCCAGTCTACTTTTATGCCACATCTTTACTTTATGAGATTGGTTTTATGATTCTTTTTATCAAGGACAAGAAAATATTTCCATACAATAACAGATATGCTCTCATGGTTCCTAAGACAAACGCTCTTTCCCAAAGGCGTTTGACAGACATTGCTTTTGGAATGAAACAGCAAAGCAGAAGTGAAAAGAGAAGAAAAATCAAAAGCAGACTACTTTGAAAATCCCATAAGTCATAAATTTTTTTAGTTATAGAACCCTAACTCCATCTCCAGCCTCAACTGCAACATCACTCTTGAGTTATGTAAGGGTACACCTGATGGATAGCTACAAGATCTAGAGTCAGATGGTGAGAACTGGTTAAAAAAAGTCTAATTAGTTGCACAGACTAAAGATTAGAGAGGGTCTATGTTGTCATTTTGGGGTGAAGTTTTAATCAAATTCAAAACTCCCAGCTTGAGCCTGATGGGACAGTTTATAGATGCCTATGTACTTGAGTGTGGCCTGGAGATGGGAGGGAGCACTGGCTTTAGTTATAGAGTGCCTTATCTCCCCAGCAGGGCATGACAGCACAGAAGGACTTAACATTTTTTTGAGAAGGGTCTCTAAGTATCTAAAAGAGATCCAGACACCAAGGGCCTTTGTTATGATGAGTAAAGACCTGTATGAATAAGATACCAAAGACCATGTGGAATTGAGAATGCTTCAGGAAATGTTTGTCTGGAGAGTTGGAAACACTAAACATCATATGAATATCTCCATCCCCTGATTACGAGGCACCACAGATTTGCCCTGCAGTGTATGTCAAGTACGGGGAAAGTATTTGTAACCTGATCAAATAAGGCCTTTTAGTCGATATTACTTTGAAGTACAGGCAAAACATTTGAGAATCACATTTACTGTAAAAATGAAGTTGTGGTCTGAGAGGCATGACATTATTTATGTGGCCCAGAAGGTGGGAAAAGCTTGGAAATGAAGAATAAAGATTTCTGTCCATTTTATTGACAGTCACTGATGAAAATGATGAAGCCAAGTCAGAATTTGCTGCAACTTCTTACCCTGCAGAAGTGAAGACTCTGAACAAATATTTCCCAGTCATGGAAGAAAGATTTAAAAAGCAATGAGGAAGAGCAAACAGTTGTGCTGAAATGAAGGAACTTAAATTTTTGTCCATTTTTATGATTTGCCTTCTGGCATCATGGTATTCTGGAAAGAACTCAGGCTGTGGTACTGGTTTGAACATTGATTATGTTACTTATGGCCTTTTTCATATTAAGTTATACTATTACATATATTTCAGGATTGGTTTCAGGATTCAATGAGATAAAATATTGTCGTGGGATGAGTTCCTTAAAAGCAGAGACTGCATTTGGAATTCTCTCTCTATAATTTATTTGGGAAACCAGGTTGAGATGGGGGAAAGGCTAAGCATGGACATGGTCCAGCAGAGGTCTTGATCAAGCCTGACATCATGGGGACCTCTGAAGCTTGAACTGTATCACAGGGTTGATCCCTCCCTCCCTGAGGCAAGGGGACCAGACTGCTTAGACCTATTGTGGGTAAGACTAAAGTTGTCATTGGTTGTGGTATTTCTTGGGGTAGAGGTGTATTCTACTGGACAATGGTAACTCTCATTGCCTAAGGTCGATTTTCTAGGGAAAGAGGCAACTGTGAGCCAAGAGTAGCCAACATTCACAGTAGCTGGGGATGGCTACACTGTCCTGGGAAAGAAGGTCTAGCTTGGGGACCAGCAGTGTTCATTGTGAACATGGAACTTGCCTTGTATGTGGGCAGCATTTAAGAAATAATAGACTTTGATCAGAATAAATGATATCAGAGATTGAAGATCAACTTACTGATATAAGATGTGAAGACAAGATTAGAGAAAAAAGAATGAAAAGAAATGAACAATGTCTCCAAGATATATGGGACTATGTGAAAAGATCAAATCTACGTTTGATTGGTGTACCTGAACATGACAGGGAGAATGGAACCAAGATGGAAAACACACTTTAGAATATTATTCAGGAGAACATCCCCAACGTAGCAAGACAGGCCAATATTCAAATTTAGGAAATACAGAGAACACCATTAAGATACTCCTCGAAAAGAGCAACCCCAAGACACATAATTGTCAGATTCTCCAAGATTGAAATGAAGGAAAAAATGTTAAGGGCAGTGAGACAGAAAGGTCAGGTTACCTACAAAGGGAAGCCCATCAGACTAACAGTGAATCTCTGCGTGGAAATCCTACAAGCCAGAAGATAGCAAGGGCCAACATTCATAAAGAAAAGAATTTTTGACACAGAATTTCATATCCAGCCAAACTAAGCTTCATAAGTGAAGGAGAAATAAAATCCTTTACACAGAAGTAAATGCTGAGGGATTTTGTCACCACCAGGCCTGCCTTACAAGAGCTCCTGAAGGAAGCACTAAATATGGAAAGGAAAAACTGGTACCAACCACTGCAAAAACACACCAAAATATAAAGACCAATGACACTATGAAGAAACTGCATCAACTAATGTGCAAAATAACCACTTAACATCATGATGACAGGATCAAATTCACACATAACAATATTAACCTTAAATGTAAATGGACTAAATGCCCCAAGTAAGAGTCACAGACTGGCAAATTGGATAGAGTCAAGACCCATCAGTGTGCTGTATTTAGCAGACCCATCTCACATGCAAAGACACACATAGGCTCAAAATAAAGGGATGAAGGAATATTTACCAAGTAAATGGAAAGATTAAAAAAAAAAGCAGGGGTTGCAATCCTAGTTTCTGATAAGACAGACTTTAAACCAACAGAGAACAAAAAAAGACAAAGAAGGGCATTACATAATGGTAAAGGGATCAATACAACAAGAAGAGCTAAGTATCCTAAACATATATGCAGCCAATACAGGAGCACCCATATTCATAAAGCAAGTTCTTAGAGACCTATGAAGAAACTTAGACTCCCATACAATAATAGTGGCAGACTTTAACTCCCCACTGTCAATATTAGACAGACCAAGGAGACAGAAAATTAACAAACATATTAAGGACTTGAACTTAGCTCTGGACCAAGTGGACCTAACAGACATTTACAGAACTCTCTGCCCCACATCAACAGAATATACATTCTTCTCAGCACCACATAGCATGTATTCTAAAATAAACCTCATAATTGGAAATAAACCACTCCTCAGCAAATGCAAAAGAACAGAAATCATAGCAAACAGTCTTTCAGGCCACAGTGCAATCAAATTAGCACTCAGGATTAAGAAACTCACTCAAAACCACACAACTACATGGAAATTGAACAACCTGCTCCTGAATGACTACTGGGTAAATAACAAAATTAAGGCAAAAATAAATAAGTTCTTTGAAACCAATGAGAACAAGGACACAACATACCAGAATCTCTGGGACACAGCTAAAACAGGGGTGAGAGGGAAATTTATAGCAGTAAATGCCCACATCAGAAAGTGGGAAAGATCTAAAATCAACACTCTAACAAGGCAATTAAAATAACTAGAGAAGCAAGAGCAAACAAAATTCAAAAGCTAGCAGAAGACAAGAAATAACTAAGATCAGAGCAGAACTGAATGAGATAGAGACAAAAAACCCTTCAAAAAATCAATGAATCCAGGAGCTGTTTTCTTTGTAAAGATCAACAAAATAGATGGATCACTAGTCAGACTAATAAAGAAGACAGAAGAATCAAATAGACATAATACAAAATTATAAAGGGGATATCACCCCTGAGACCACAGAAATACAAACTACCATCAGAGAGTACTATGAACACTTCTACACACAAACTAGAAAATCTAGAAGAAATGAATAAATTCCTGGACGCATATGCCCTCCGAAGACTAAACCAGGAAGAAGTAGACCAATAACACGTTCTGAAATTGAGGCAGTAATTAATAGCCTACCAACCAAAAAAGCCCAGGACCAGATGGATTCACAGCCAAATTCTACCAGAGGTACAAAGCTGGTACCATTCCTTCTGAAACTATTCCAAACAATAGAAAAAGAGGGAATACTCCCTAACTCATTTTATGAGACCAGCATCATTCTGATATGAAAACCTGACAGAGACACAACAACAACAACAACAACAAAAAGAAAATTTCAGGCCAATATCCCTGATGAACATCCATGCAAAAATCCTCAGTAAAATATTGGCAAACTGAATCCAGTAGCACATCAAAAAGCTTATCCACTACTACCAAGTTGGCTTTATCCCTGGGATGCAAGGCTGGTTCAACAAATACAAATCAATAAACACAATCCATCACATAAACAGAACCAATGACAAAAACCACACGATTATTTCAATAGATGCAGAAAAGGCCTTTGATAAAATTCAACATCCCCTTATGCTAAAAACTCTCAATAAACTAGGTATTAATGGAACATATCTCAAAATAATAGGAACTATTTATGCCAAACCCATAGCCAATATCATACTGAATGGGTGAAACCTGGAAGCTTTCCCTTCGAAAACTGGCACAAGAAAAGGATGCCCTCTCTTACCACTCCTATTCAATATAGTACTGGAAGTTCTAGCCAGGGCAATCAGGCAAGAGAAAGAAATAGAGAGTATTCAAATAGGAAGAGAGGAAGTCAAATTGTCTCTGTTTACAGATGACATAATTGTATATTTAGAAAACCCCATAGTCTCAGTCCCAAAACTCCTTAAGCTGATAAGCAACTTCAGCAAAGTCTCAGGATACAAAATCAATGTGCAAAAATCACAAGCATTCCTATACACTAACAATAGACAAGCAGAGAGCCAAAGCATGAGTGAACTCCCAGTCACCATTGCTAGAAAGGAAATAAAATATATAGGAATACAACTTACGAGGGATGTGAAAGATCTCTTCAAGGAGAACTACAAACTACTGCTCAAGGAAATAAGAGAGGGCACAATAAAAAAAAGAAAATAATTCCATGCTTCCATGCACAGGAAGAATCAATATCATGAAAATGGCCATAGTGCCCAAAGTAATTTATAGATTCAATGCTATTCCTATCAAGATACCAGTGACTTTCTTCGCTGAATTAGAAAAAACTACTTTAAATTTCATACGGAACCAAAAAAAGAGTCCATATAGCCAAGACAATCCTAAGCAAAAAGAACGAAGCTGGAGGCATCATGCTACCTGACTTCAAACTATACTACAAGCCTACAGTAACCAAAACAGCATGGTACTGGTACCAAAACAGATATATAGACCAATAGAATAGAATAGAAACCTCAGAAATAACACCACACATCTACAACCATCTGGTTTTTGACAAAGCTGACAAAAGCAAGCAATAGGAAAAGGGGAAATAATTCCTTGCTTAATAAATCATGCTGGGAAAACTAGCTAGCCATATGCAGAAAACAGAAACTGGAACCCTTCCTTATACCTTATATAAAATTAACTCAAGATGGATTAAAGACTAAAATGTAAAACCCAAAACCATAAAACCTCTAACAGAATACTTAGGCAATACCATTCAGGACATAGGCATTGGCAAAGTCTTCATGACTAAAACACTAAAAGCAATTGCAACAAAAGGCAAAATTGACAAATGGGATCTAATAAAACTAAAGAGCTTCTGCACAGCAAAAGAAACTATCATCAGAATGAATAGGCAACCTACAGAATGGGAGAAAATTTCTGCAATCTATCCATCTGTCAAAGGTTTAATATCCAGAATCTACAAGGAACTTAAACAAATTTACAAGAAAAAACAAACAAAGAAACAAACAACCCCATCAAAAAGTGGGATAAGGATATGGACACTTCTCAAAAGAAGCCATTTATGCGACCAAAAACATATGGAAAAAGCTCATCATCACTGGTCATTAGAGAAATGCAAATCAAAACCACAATGAGATACCATCTTACACCAGTTAGAATGGCGATTTTAAAAAGTCAGGAAACAACAGATGCCAGTGAGGATGCAGAGAAATAAGAACACTTTTATACTGTTGGTGGGAGTGTAAATTAGTTCAACCGTTGTGGAAGACAGTGTGGTGATTCCTTGATCCTTGAGATCTAGAACCAGAAATACCATTTGATCTAGCGATCCCATTACTGGGTATATACTCAAAGGATTATAAATCATTCTACTATGAAGACACATGCACACGTGTGTTTATTGAAGCACTATTTATAATAGCAATAGCCTACCCTAGTAAAGTTTAATATTTCAAATGAAATATATTTTGTTGTCTTACATTTGAAAAGAAAATCTACAGGCAGAATCAAGGAATAGATCAGAAGTGCAAGGGAGAACTGATTTCAGGCTGGCACGAGTGAAACAGAGTACACAGAAAGGAGGGAGTTTGTTTTGACCTTTGAAAAGAATTCTTGTTGGCCAGATTCTTATTTCACCTGAGATTTTTCTCTTTATTTGATTTTTTCAATTTTAGGATCCAATGATCTCTATGCTAAAATAAGTTGGGTGAGAAAGGCTTATCATTCAAGAATCTCATCGTCTTAGGCCATAGAGTTGACCGCTCTGGTTCAATACACTCTATCTCCCACCCACGGGGACTGCTGCTTGCTTAGCTCTGTTGAGTGTCATTGTCAACCTATCCTAAGTCTTCTATACCTCCCACAAGGTCTTCTCATTTCTTCTCTGCTGGCTGCACTCCTCCCAGGTTTACTAAGTTCATGTAGGCTTACTTTTCTTTTGATCTCTTTAATTCTTCCCAGAATTACTTATTTATATGTTATATTTTATTACCTCCATTATTCTGCTCAAATTTCTCCATAAATGGGCTTCTGTTAATGTTCTTTTTAAGGTGAGATACCATAATTTGGCATAATGTATCAGTCTATTCTGAGCATTGATAATTCAAATGGGACTTTTCTGTAAGTTTTTTTCTCCTAGCCTTACAAACGTCAAACTTGATTTGAAACCAAGAAATCTTTTTCACACTTTCTGCTTCACGAAGAAAATTATTGCCTATTAGTTTGCATTGATTGATTAGCTAATGACACGTGATCCAGGCTGATCTTAAGTATGAGTCTGTAGTCATTTTTTTTTTCCTTTAGCACCTAATAAACGAGAAGTCTCTTTCATCCACTCTAATGCTCATGTGAACCCACTAGCACAGGGCCACATGAAGCCTAGCTAAGCCTGAGGCAACTGATCTTCTCCCCTCTCCTTGATGAGTGGCTCTAAAAAATAACATAGAGCATCTTAATGGCATTCCAAAGTTTATAATATTGTCTTCTGTGACTAATTTTTTAGTGAAGTAAATTACTCTTCTATTTTTACATAACACCAATTTGTTGTGTATTTTTTGAGGAGAAAAACATTTTTATTTTCTAATTTTTAAATTTTATTTCTTTCAACTTTTATTTTAGAATCAGGAGTACATGTGCAGGTTTGTAACAAAGGCATACTGCATGATGCTGAGGTTTGGACTAGGAATGCCTTTTCACTCAGGTTGTGAGCATAGTACCTAATAGTTTTTCAGTCCTTTTCCCCCCTCATAGTTTTTCAGTCCTTTTCCCCCTCCCTCTCTCCCCACTCTAGTAGTACCCAGTGTCTATTGTTACTGTGTTTATGTTCATGTGTAGCTAGTGTTTAGCTCCCACCAGTAAGTGAGAACATGCAGTATTTCGTTTTCTGCTTCTGCATTAATTCCTTTCAGATAATGGCCTCTAGCTGCATACTTGTTGCTGCAAAGGACAGGATTTCATTTTTCTGTGGTTTCATAGAAGTCCATGGTTTATATGTGCCGCATTTTCTTCATCCAATCCACCACTGATTGGCACCTGATTTGATTCAATTTCTTTGCTATTGTGAATAATGCTGTGATGAATATATGGCTAAATGTGCCTTTTTGGTAGAAAATTTTATTTGCCTTTGGGTATATACCCAGTAATGAGATTGCTGGGTTGAATGTTAGCTCTGTTTTAAGTTCTTTGAGAAATCTCAAAACTAATTTCCACAGTGGCTGGACTAATTTATATTTCCACCAACAGTATGTAAGTGTTCCCTTTTCTCCACAGCCTAGCCAATATCTATTATTCTTTGACTTTTTAACAAAAGCCATTTTGATTGGTGTGAGATGGTATCTTATTATGGTTTTGATTTACATTTCTCTGATGTTAAGTGATGATGAGCATTTTTTCACGTTTGTTGGCTGTATGTATGTCTTTTTTTAAGAAGTGTCTGTTCTTGTCCTTTGCCTACATTTTAATGGGGTTGCTTTTTGCTTGTTGATTTGTTGAAGTTACTTTTCTTTCTTTATTTTTTGGAAAGACAGGGTCTCCCTCTGTTGCCCAGACTGGAGTCCAGTAGCATGATCCTAGCTCACTCTATCCTCAAATTCCTGGGCTCAAGGGATCCTCCTGCTTTAGCCTACTGAGTAGCTGGGACTACAGGCACATGCCATTATGCCCAGCTGATTTTTTCTTTTCCTTCTTTTCTTTCCTTCCTTCTTCCTTCCTTCCTTCCCTCCCTTCTTCCCTTTTCTTTCTTTCTTTCTTTCTTTCTTTCTTTCTTTCTTTCTTTCTTTCTTTCTTTCTTTCTTTCTCTTTCCTTCCTTCCTTCCTTCCTTTCTTTCTTTTTTCTTTCTTTCTTCTTTATTTCTTTTTCCTTCCTTCCTTCCTTCCTTCCTTCCTTCCTTCCTTCCTTCCTTCCTTCCTTCCTTCCTTCCTTCCTCCTTTCTTTCCTTCTTTCTCTCTCTATTTTTTGGAGTCAGATTCTTGCTGTGTTGCCCGGGCTGGTCTTGAACCCCTGGCTTCAAGCAATCTTCCAGCTTCAGCCACACAAAGTGTAGGGATTACAGGTATGAGCCACTGCATCCAGCCTGTTACTTATGGATTCTGGATATAAGACTTTTGTCAGATACCTAGTTTGCAAATAATTTCTTCCATTCTGTAGGTTGCCTGTTTACTATATTGATAGTTTATTTTCCTGTGCACAAACTCTACGTAGGTCACACTTTTCAAGTGTTGTTTTGGTTGCAATTGCTTTCCAGGACTTAACCATAAATTCTTTGCCAATGCCGATGGCAAAAGGGTATTTATCTCTTTTTTTCCTAAGATTTTTATAGTTTTGGGTATTTCAGTTAAGTCTTTAATCCATCTGGAATTAATTTTTGTGTATAGTGACTGGTTGTGGTCTAGCTTCATTCTTCTGCATGTGGCTAGCCAGTTATCCCCGGCATCATTTATTGACTAGAGAGTTTTTGCCAATTTCTTATTTTTATTGACTTTGTCAAAGATCAGATGGTTGTAGGTGTGTTACTTTATTTCAGAGTTTGCTATTCTGTTCCATGGTTTATGTGTCCGTTTTTGTACTATGCTGTTTTGGTTACTGTAGCCTTGTAGTGTAGTTTGAAATTGGGTAGTGTGATGCCTCTGGCTTTGTGCTTGGTGCTTAGATTGCTTTCACTATTTAGGCTCTTTCTGGTTCCATATGAATTTTAGAATAGTTTTTTCCTGATTCTGTGAAAAATGGCATTAGTAGTTTGATAGGAATATCATTGAATCTGTAAATTGCTTTGAGCAGTATGGACATTTTAATGATATTGATTCTCCTAATCCAGGGTATGCAATGTTTTTCCATTTTTTTTGTGCCGTCTCTGATTTCTCTCAGTAGTGTTTTGTAGTTCTCTTTGTAGAGATCTTTCACATCCTTGCTTAGCTGTATTCCTAGGTATCTATTCTTTTTGTGCTTATTGCACATGTAATTTTGTTCTTTAGTTGGCTGTCAGCTTGAACATTATTGGTGTATAGAAATGCTACTGATTTTTGCAAATTGGTTTTACATCCTGAAACTTGACTGAAATCTTTTATCAAGTCTAGGAGCCTTTTGGCAGAACCTTTAGGGTTTTTCTAGATATCAAATCATACTGTCAGCAAAGACAGATAATTTGACTGCTTCTTTCTCTATTTGGGTACATTTTATTTTTTTCTCTTTCTTGAGTGTTCTAGCTAGGACTTCCAATTGTTCCAGTTCCTAAGGAGGATGGTTCCAGCTTTTTCCCATTGAGTATGATGTTGGCTGTTTGTCATAGGTGGCTCTTATTATTTTGTGGTATATTCCTTCAATGCTGTTTGTTGAGGATTTTTATCATAAAGTGATATTGGACTTTATTGAAAGCTGAATCTGCATCTATTGACATGATCACATGATTTTGCTTTTAATTCTGTTTCTGTAGTGAATCACATTTATTGATTTGTCTATGTTGAACCAAACTTGCATCCCAGGAATGAAGACTACTTGACCTTGAATTAACTTTTTGATGTACTGCTGGATTCAGTTTGCTAGTATTTTTGTGGAGGATTTTTACATTTAAGTTTGTCGTGGATATTGACTGATATTTTCTTTTTTCATTGTGTTTCTGCTGGATTTTGGTATCAGAATGATGTTGACTTCATAGAATCAGTTAGGAAGGAACCCTTCTCCTCAATGTTTTGGGAATAGCTTCAGTAGGATTGGTACCAGTTCTTCTTTGTACAACTGGCTGAATTCTGTTGTGAATCCATCTGGTCCAGGGGTTGTATTTGGTTGGCAGGTTTTAAAAAATTATTATTACTGACTCATTTCCAGAACTCATTATTAGTCTGTTCAGGTTTTCAATTTCTTCTTGGTTGAATATTTAGAGGTTATTTGTTTCCAGGAATTTATTAATTTTCTCCAGGTTTTCTAATTTTTATGAATGCTGGTGTTCCTACTATTCTCTTAGGGTCTTTTGTATTTCTATAGGATCAATTGTAACGTCTCCTTTGTAATTTCTGATTGTGCTTATTTGGATCTTCTCTTTTATTTTCTTCATTAACCGACTTAGTGGTGTATCAATCTTGTTTATTCTTCCAGAAAAACAACTTTTGGTTTTATTGATCCTTTGTATGGGTTTTCAAGTCTCAATTTTGTTCAGTTCTTTTCTGATTTTGTTTATTTATTTTCTTCTGCTAGCTTTGAGCTTTGGTTGTTCTTCTTTTTCTAGTCCCTCTAATTGTGATGCTAGAATGTTCACTTGGGATCTTTCTAATTTCTTGATGTAGGTATTTAGCACTATAAGCTTTCCTATTAACAGCTTTAGCTGCAAACCGAAGATTCTGGAATTTTGTCTGACTGTTTTCCTTAATTTCTGCTCTGCTTTGTTGTTTACCCAAAAGTCATTCAGGAGCAAGTTGTTTAACTTCCGCATAATTGTGTGGTTTTGAGAGATCTTCTTGGTAATGATTTCTGTTTTTATTACACTGTGGTCCAAGATTTTGGTATTTTTGAATTTATTGAGATTTGCTTTATGGCTGCAATTTCTCATGTATTTTGAGAGTAACAGCATGTACTATACAGAAGGTGACATCATCACAGATTTAGGAAGAAAGAAACACTGTTGCAGTTTTGATATCATGTCTGAAATGAGAAGGAAACAGCTTGCTCCCTTGGATCCGTGGTTCCGCCTGTGGCCTCCAGAGGGCGATGTTGAAGCACCTGTTTTCATCACAGACCATCCTCATCAACTGAGCCTCCTTCCTGCAGCTGGCTGATGTAGCTCACTGATATCTGTGTAGACAGGGAGCTGTGACAAGAGCAAGAGGTCAGAACACATCCAGACTCCTTAAGGGAAGTTCTCTTTCTGTTTCTGACACTTTTCAAAGCCAGGGACTTGTCCAGTCCAACCTCCCCACTGCTCCTAGGTCCTGAGGCTCAGCGCCCTTGGCTTCTGTCCGCCCTGCTCAAGGTCCTGCAGCGTTGCCACTGCTCAGCCATGCTCCTGCTGCTCGTCCCAGTGCTCGAGGTGATTTTTACTCTGGGTGAGTAACATTCCACTCTTTTTCCTTCCACAGAAGTGACTGTGTTGTAATTGAATCTAAATTGAGACACACTTTTTATTCACATAGCATTGATGTTGCAGGAGGAACCAGAGCCCAGTCTGTGACCCAGCTTGACAGCCAAGTCCCTGTCTTTGAAGAAGCCCCTGTGCTGCTGAGGTGCAACTACTCATCATCGTCTGTTTCAGTGTATCTCTTCTGGTATGTGCAATACCCCAACCAAGGACTCCGGCTTCTCCTGAAGTATTTATCAGGACCCACCCTGGTTAAAGGCATCAATGGTTTTGAGGCTGAATTTAAGAAGAGTGAAACTTCCTTCCACTTGAGGAAACCCTCAGCCCATATAAGCGACACGGCTGAGTACTTCTGTGCTGTGAGTGACACAGTGCCTGAGACTGCAGAGGAGCTGAACACAAACCTCCTGAGATGCTGAGACTTTCTGTGACTCAAGAACTCAACCTGTGGAGCTTTCAAGAAGGTCTCTTTTTTTCTGTGCCCCTTTTGAAGGCACATAGGGCAGGGTAGGCCGAGCCCTTGGTAGGATTTGTCTCCTGAATAATTGCTCCAATGTCAATGTCGTGCCACATTCAGATACGCTTTGTCCCACATGGAGGTTTACTGATGAATTTCTTCAGTGGGGACCTCCTCCACACTCTGAAGAAAGTACATCCTAAGGTGTCAGAGCTCCTAAATAAAAGGCAACAACATTTTTATAAAAAATTATTTCTAGCATTCATCATGAGTAGTATTGCCTCAGGAGTTAACTTGTGAATAACTGATGTAATAATCTGATTAGAATGTTAGCTAAAAGCTGTGCAGGATGGATTCTCAATTAGGGCAACCCATGCAGCACAGATTCTCAGTGTACTGCAGATTCTCAACCTAGATTTGAAGCTTAACTTCCAGCACATACATAGTATCCCACTGTGTGGTATTGACATGTTTAAAGTAAATTAGACATAATATCAAGATTTTTAATCTTGTAAGCATTATGCAAAGCAGGAAATTAAACATGAATCTTAATACAATATTGAAAAACTAAGCCATCAAGTTGTGATCTTTTTTAAAACAGCTATTCCAGTGATTTTCAAGTTCCAAATCTGAGGGATAAAAATGTAACCAATATAAAGATACAAAATACACTAGATTCAACTACTTTAAAAACTACTTTAAAACTCTGAGGCACTTCATTTTAAGAGATTACATAGATTTATTTTACAAAATTACACAACAAAAATTTCCGGTTACATTATCAGAGCATGTATTAATTCTAATGGGTGTCTCCAAGACCAGGGTACACTATTATTTACTCTGAAATAATTATATCAAAAAACCAACATGTCTAAGATATTTTATGTACATGATTATTACTCCAAATTTTTATTTATAGTTTGATCACATGGTAGAATTAAAAAATGCCTCTCAAAGTATTGTAAAATGTTCACACAGACAGAAATTAAGTCTTCCTTAATTTTACTTTTTATAATTTTTGATGACAAAAATTATGAAGTGAATTATCTTGCTTCTTAAAAATATTTATAATTGCCTAAATCTCCTCTTTTAAAATGAGATGAAGTCATATTCTTCCCTTATTATAAAACATGCCTTTAAAGTAGTTTAAAAATATTCCTATGAATTGAGCTAAAAGAGGGTAGAGGATTTATAATCAAAGCTGTTTAGAGTTGGCTTCTTCTCTTGCACCAAAGACTCAGGTTCTTGCTTATGGTTTCTTTGGCTGCTGACATTCTTTAGTTGCTTCTTAGTGTGCCACCTCTTCCAGTTTTACTTTCGTCTTCGTTTCATTTTTGTTTGTAGTTTTTCTTACAGATTTGTCCTTCCATTGTGCATTTTATGGCCCTTTATTTTGATTATGTTCAAATTTTACAGGCCAAGAACACTTCACATGATGTCTATTTTAACAATTTTTTTAAGTGTACAACTCAGTTAACTATTGGCCCAATGTTGTGTAGCAGATCTCTAGTAATTCTTCATCTTATCTAATGGAAACTTTGTACCCCTTCATCAACATCCTCCCACTTTTTCCCCCAGCCCCAAGAATGGTAACCACCATTCTACTCTCCACTTCTATTAGTTTGACTATTTTAGATATCTCATGTAAGTGGAATCATGCAGGCCTTCTATGACTGGCTTATTTCACTTAGCATAATGTCCTTAGGGTTCATCCATGTTGTTCATGTTGTTGCATGTGGCAGAATCTCTCTCTCTCTTTTTTTTTTTTGAGATGGAGTCTCGCTCTGTCACCCAGGCTGGAGTGCAGTGGCGTGATCTTGGCTCACTGCAACCTCCGCCTCCTGGGTTTACGCCATTCTCCTGCCTCAGTCTCCCGAGTAGCTGGAACTACAGGCACCTGCCACCATGCCCGGCTAATTTTTTTTTGTATTTTTAGTAGAGACGGGGTTTCACCATGTTAGCCAGGATGGTCTTGATCTCCTGACCTTGTGATCCGCCCACCTCAGCCTCCCAAAATGCTGGGATTACAGGCGTGAGTCACCATGCCCAGCCCAGAATCTCCTTTTTTTAAAGGTTGAAGAATATTCCATTTTATGCATGTATCACATTTTCTTTATCCATTCATCCATCAGTAGATATTTAGGTTGTTCCTGTACCTTGGCTAATGTGAATAATGCTGCAGTGACCATGAGAGGGAAAGTGTTTCTTCAAAATCCTGAATTTAACTTTTTTGGATAAATAACCAGTAGTGGGATGGCTGAATCATATGGTACTATTTTTAATTCTAGGGGGAAACTCCTTACTGTTTTCATAATTACTGCACCATTTTGCAGCAAGGATTCCAACTTCTCCACATTCTTATCAACATTGTTGTTGTTGTTTTATAATAGCCAACCTAAAAGGTGAGATGTAATAACTCATTGTGATATCTAAATTCTCTGATGATTAATGATGTTGAACATATTTTCGTATAACTTTGGCCATTTGTATGTCTCCTCTGGAGAAATATCTACTCAAATCCTTTGCCAATGTTTTAATCAAGTTATTAAAACATTGATAGTTATAGGAGTTCTCTATATATTTTGAAGATTAGCACCTTATCAGACATATGGTTTGCAACTATTTCTTTCGTTCCATATATTGGCTTTTTTTCCTATTGATTATCTTCTTTGATGGGCTGAATCTTTTAAATTTTATAAAGTCCTGCTTACCTACTTTTGGTTTTGTTGCCAGTGGCTGTGGTGTCACATACAAGAACTGGCTGTTGTTTAGACCACAGTCATGGAGAGTTTCCCATATATTTTTCCAATAGTTTTACAGTTTCAGGTTTTACGTTTTTAATTAATATTGAGTTGATTTTTGTGTATTATGTTAGCTAGAAGTCCAATTTCATTCTTTTGCAAGTGGATATCCAGTTTCCACAGCACCATTTGTTGAAGAACTACTCTTTCCGCATTATGTATTCTTGATGCCCTCGTCAAACATCAGCTGAGTGCATATGTGTCGGTCTATTCTTCAGCTCTCTATTCTGTTCCATTGGTTCTATGTTTGTCTTTATGATAGTACTATGATGTTTTAATTACTGTAGCTTTGTAATATATTCTGAAACCAAGAAGTGGTGTGCTTTTAGCTTTGTTTTTCTTTCTCAGGATTGTTTGAGCTATTCTGGGCCTTCTGTGGTTCCATAGAAATTTTAGAATTAAAATTTTAGTTTTTTTCTATTTCTGTAAAAATTTCTTTGGGATTTTGATAAGGATAGCATTGTAGATTGCTTTGGGTAGTATAAACATCTTAACAATATTAAATCTTTCAATTCATGAACATAGACTATCTTTCATTTATTTGTGCCTTCTTTAATTTTTCTTATAGATGTTTTGTAGTTTTCTGTGTACAAGCCTTTAGCCTAATTAGTTAATTTTACTTCTAAACATTTTAATATTTTGTAGCTATTATAAATGGGATACCTTTCTGGATTTTTTTTTCAGATAAGTTATTGTTAATGTGTAGAAATGGCACTGATGGGCCTGGCGCGGTGGCTTGCGCCTGTAATGCCAGCACTTTGGGAGGCTAAGGCAGGTGAATCATGAGGTCAGGAGTTCGAGACCAACCTAGCCAACGTGGTGAAACCCTGTCTCTACTAAAATACAAAAAATTAGCTGGGCATGGTGGCAGAAGCCTATAATCCCAGCTACTCGGGAGCAATATTCCTGAGACAGGAGAACTGCTTGAACTCGGGAAGCGGAGAGTGCAGTGAGCTGAGATTGCGCCACTGCGCTCCAGCCCAGGCAACAGTATGAGACTCCATCTCCAAAAAAAAAAAAAAAAAAAAAGAAAAGAAAAGAAAAAGAAGTGGCACTGATTGTTGTGTGTTGATTTTTATATCCTACAACTTTACTGGATTCATTTCTTATTTCTAATAGGCTTTTTTTGGTGGAGTCTTCAGGGTTTTTAATGAATTTATGTCATCCACAAACAGAAATAATTTTACTTCTTTTCTGGTTTGAGTACTTTTAATTTCTTTTCTCTGTCTATCTACTCTAGCTAGGATTTCTAGTATCATGCTGAATAGACATGGTGAGTGTGGATACTCTTGTTCTGCTCTTAGAGGAAAAGTTTTTTTGTGTTTCACCATTGAGTGTGATGTTAGCCGTGGGCTTTTTATATATGGCCTTTATTATGTTGGGGTAATTTCCTAATTTGTTGAATATTTTTATCGTGAAATGTGAAGCAGGTTCACTGTGCACTGGCTACTAACTTGTCTGAGTCCAGTGAGACAGAACACGCATGCATACAACAAGGTTTATTGCATACAACAACATGAAACAGGTTTATTAATTACAAATAAGCAAGGGACAGCAGAAGCTTAGGTTTCATTGCAAACAGGTCCCTCAAGGCTCAGGAAAGTTGCCTAGGGTGGATGGGGTATCATCTGCACGTGGTCCAATTGTACCATACCTGAGGGACCTGAGAAATTACCATGCCCTAGGTTTTAGACCCCAGGATGATGTGACACCCTGGGCTAAAAAGTACTGAAGGACACTGTTTCTAGGGGGTATCTGAAATACAGCCAGCCTGTTCCAGCCATTTCATTCCTATCTGAAGATGTTACATTCCCAGTATGTTCTATGGTTATTCTTGAGAACCACAAACAAGAAAGTGGAGAGAACTGGGTTGGTCCAAGACCACCCGGAGAACCATCCTGCATGAAAGGATGTTGAATGTTGTCAGATTCTTTTTCTGCATCTATTGAGATGATCATGTAATTTTTATCCCTCATTTTGTTATGTAGTGTGTCACATTAATTTATTTTTATATGTTAAAACATCCTTGCATCCCAGGGATAACTTCCACTTAATTATTGTATATGATCCTATTAGTGAGCTATTGAATTTGGTTTGCTAGTATTTCACTGAGGATTTTTGCATCTGTGTTCATCAGGAATATTGGTCTGTATACCTTCTTGTAGTGTCCTTGTCTGGCTTTGGTATCAGGGTAATAATGGCTTCATAAAATAAGTTTAGAGGTATTCCCCTTTCAGTTTTTTGGAATAATTTAAGAAGGATTAGAGTTAATTCTTCTTTAAATGGTTGGTAGAACTCATTAGTGAAGCTGTCAGGTCCTTTGCTTTTCTTTGTTAGGAGGTTTTGGATTACCTGATCAATTTCCTTACCAGTTATAAATCTGTTTAGATTTTTCTGTTTCTTCATGATTCACTCTTGGTAGGTTGTATGTTTATATAAATTTATGCATTTCTTCTTGGTTATCCAATTTGTTGGTGTATAATTTTTTAATAGTCTCTTAAGATTCTTCTTATTTCTGTGGCATCAATTGTAATGTCTTCTCTTACATTTTTACTTTATTTGAATCTTCTCTCTTCTTTTTCAGTCTAACTAAAAGTTTGTCAATTTAGCTTGTGTTTTCAAAACTTAGTTTTGTTTATTTTATGCTATTTTCTACTCTATGTTTTATTTATTTCTGCTCTAATATTTATTATTTCCTTCTTTCTACTAAATTTGGACTTCATTTGTTCTTTTTTTCTAGTTCTTTGAGATGTGAAGTTATGTTTTTTGAGAACTTCTTTTTGAATTTAGGCATTTATTGCTATAAACTTCCCTATTAGTACTGCTTTTGCTCACTCTGTAAATTTTGATATGTTGGGTTTTTGTGTTTATATCTCAAAACATTTTCTAATGTCCCTTTTGATTTCTTTGACCAATTTGTTGCTCAAGAATATGATGTTTAATTTCCATATATTGTTGAATGTTCTAGTTTTGCATCTGCTATTTATTTCTAGTGTTATTCCATTCTCATTAGAAAAAATACATGGTATGATTTCACTTTCTTAAATTTGTCGAGACTTGTTTTGTGGTCGGGCATGGTGGCTCACACCTGTAATCTCAGCACTTTAGGAGGCTGAGGTGGGAATGCTTGAGGTCAAGAGTTTGAGACCAGTCTGGGTAATAGTGAGACTCCTTCTCCACAAAAAATAAAAATATTGGCCCAGTGGGGTGGTGTGCATATATCTGTAGTCTCAGCTACTCAGGAGGCTGAGATGGGATGATCGCTTGAGTCCAGGAGTTTGTGGCTGCAGTGAGTCATGACCGTGTCATTGCACTCCAGCCTGGACAACACAGTGACATCCTGTCTCAAAAAATGAAACAATGAAAACTTCCCTCTTTGTTCTCAGTGACCCTATGCATCAGGAATACACTGGGTCCTATCAGTGATCCTTGACAAGTGTGATGGAAGCCAGTCTCTCAGGCAGCCTATGGAAAAGCTAGAATGTTGGATGTAATGTCCAACTCTTTCCCTCCCCAGGGAGAGGCTGAAACTGGGGCTTTCCTCTCATTTATGGTTCACTGTGCTGGGGGCAGGAAGATGTCACAAACCCTCCTGTCATCTTTGATGTGGCTGGTTGCTTGCTCATTCAAGGTACTGGAGACTCTGAACCAGTTACTGGATTTTTCACAAGTGAATTGATTTATTTATTGCTATTGAATTGGTGTGTCCATTGGGGAAAAGAGGGTCCAGGGATTTCTGTTCTGCTATCTTGCTGATGTCATACCTTTCAGGGACAGAATTCTTACTGTTTTCCTCATGGGCTTCTTTGTTTGCCCTTCACCAGAGCTGACCTCCTCTTGGGCATCTAGTTGAATGCGGTGTTCACTGTGGGCATGGTGGTGCTGCCTGACTGCCAGTATGCTGCCCTGCAATGACAGCCCAATCATACGCTTTAAACTTTCCTTGACGTTTCTTTTAGCTGTGCCTCTTAAGCAGTAGAAGGCTGGATATGAAAATCATTCAGATCATTTTCATATCGTAATAGAAAAATTGAGCCTTTTAAACTTATATATACATGCATTTATTGCTACAACTAGTATTTTTGACTTATCTTACTCGGCATAGTGACATTTGACATTGTAGAACACTTCCTTCCTGGAATGCTTTCTTTGTTGATTTTTAGAAATTCCACCCTTTTTTTCATTCTTCTTCAGTATTGTCAGTTGTTCCTTTTCAGTCTTTTTTGCTGTTTTTCCCCTCATTTATCTAATCTTTAAACATTGGCATGCCTCAGAAATTTATCCTTGGAAGTCTTTTTCCTCTGTAAATAAAGAGTTGGTTTTATTCAGTCTCTTGGCTTTAAATCCCATTTAAATACCCAAATTTATAACTGAATCCCAGATAACTCATCTGGCTTCTGGATTCGAGTATCAAATAATCTATTTGACATCTTCTTTCTGACATCCTCCACTTAATATATCTGAAAATAGTCTACTGAATTTGACCTTTATACTCACTAAACCTTCTTTACATCCCACTCGCTTCTTATGAACGCTTCTTCATTTTAGTAAAAGACAATTCCATTTACCAAATCGTCTAATCCCCTTAGCCAAAAACTTTGAAATAATCCTTGACTTATTACTTTTCTCACATCCCCACTTGATCCATTAGGAATTCCTATCAGCCATTTCTTCAAAATATCCCCATAATCAACCAGTTCTCATGACCTTTACTGCTACCATCCTGATCCAAGCCACAGTAATCTCTTGCCTGGTTGATTGAAAGAAACCTAACTTAACTTCTTTCTTTCACCATTGTTCCTCTTCTGTCTGTTCTCCATGCAGCAGGATAAGTAATCTCTTTAAAACATAATTCAGATTATTTCATTTCTCTGCTCACAACTATATAATGTCTTACTATCTAACTCAAATGAAAACCACATTCTTTACTGTAATAGACAAGTCCATCTAGCTCCCTGCCACATCTTTGGCATTTGACATCAGCTACCACCTTCCTACTTACTCCCTCTCTCCAGCCTCACTTCACTTATTGTTGCTCTAACATACCAATTATTTTCCTGCCCCAACGTCTTTGCAGCTGCTCATTTCTCTGCCTTGTGTACTAGTACTCTAGGTAACCACATGCCTTATTTCTACACTTTATTCTGCCAAATAACCATGCACAAAATATTTACTGCAGATGCTTTTTGTAATAGTGAAAATTAAAGCACAAGGCGTTTCTCAGAGAATGGCTACAGAAACTGTAATAAATCTATACTATGGAATATTAGGAAGCAAACATGTTAACATCAATAGATTATCAGGACATATAATTGGATTCCAAACAAATTGCAAACAGATAAAAATGTAAACTATATATATATATATATTGAGTATGTATTCATCCATGTGTTCTGCAATATTTTAAAATTAATAATAAAAAATAGGCTCCAATTTCTTTCTACATCTTTGTAGAAATAGGTTCCAATTTCTTTCTACATCTTTGTCCATTTGCTCTTCTTATATTTTCATTTAGTAAGGGTCTCTATTCAACTCCCAAGCTTATTTAGCTTCTTGATTGCATTCTGTTTTATCTTTTCTAGGAACAGACAACAATGATCATATTTTCCTTAAATTTTTGTATAACCATCCTTTGTTGTAAGAAATATCTCCTTATTTCTGGGTTCATTTTGTACTTTTTGAGGTGTTACTTGATATATATGAAAACACACACATATACACGTTTGTCTTTCCCACTAAACTGCAATGTCTTGTGAGTAGAGAAAATGTCTTACTAATTTTTTAATTTCTTAAGACCTAGCACAAGATCTAGCTTATCATAGACCTCAATAAATTACTAAGGACTTACTTTGAAATAAGTTGGAGAAATCACATTAAACCTTGAAGATGCAATTTGACAAAATATTTTAATATGGTAATCTCTTGTACATGGAATTTGGAGGAAGAAACCAGTTTCCTTTAAAAAAAAAAATCACCATAAGCCTGACAGTTTTTTTTGCTCTTGACAATCTGGGTGGTTCCTCAGGAAGGAATTGGGATGAAGACTCTGGGACTCCACAGATGACTTAGTTGGCTTGGTGGTTTCAGACCACTAGGAGGCTCTCTAGGCTTTACTCTAAATGAGGAACTTTTCCCTCAAGTTCTAAGATAGCTGACTCAGTGAAAAATTGAGAGTTAGCATCAGTTAGCAAAACATCTGAACTAGTCATATATGAAACAGACAGGAGGAGTCTCCATTTATTTATCTGCAAAGATGTTCTGTGGCTGTGATGGGTGTCACAGAGACAGTCTCCCAAGAAGATTGACCGTAGAAATCAGCAAGGGAAATGATAAAGCTGGAAACTTTACAGGTTTAATTTTTATGACTAAAACTTCTAAAATATGAGTCTCTATTTTGACTTTGAAATTATTTCAATAGTTTACACCTTCTTTTATACCTCTTTTGAAACTAGAAAAACAGGAAAAAGGAAATGAGAAGAAATGAGAAAAAATAATGAAAATATTCAGAGAGAGGATAAAAGAGAGAAAAAGAAATAAGAGGTTGGGGGGGAAGATGACACGACACATTTAATTGAATTTCAAAATGTGGTCTATGCCTCATATAATTTCTGTGTTGCCAAGTTAAAAAGTTCTAGAGATCTGATGCACGACAATGTGAAGATACTTACCACTACTGAACTGTACACTTTAAAATAGTCAAGATGGTAAATTTAATGTAATGTGTTTTTTACCACAATAAAAAATGTGACCTCTACCTCTTGTTCGCAGAGCAGAATTGACCAGGTGGGGCTGCAAAGTGAATGGAGAAAGTGTTGGATAGGAGAAGAGAGATGCAAATAAGTCGCGGTGGCCATCATACACACGTGCTATTTCTCTATCAACCACAGTCTCGTTGGAGACATTTTATACGTTCATGATGACTATATGTCTATGTTAACAGAATTCTCTTAATTTAATTGTATTGTATTTACTCCTTTAAGGGTGCTTAATAAACAACGCATTCGATGAGATATTCTTTCTTTGTGAGAACTTTCTTATAAATGAAATTGTGATCACTTTTCAAATCACAAGTCCTGATTTTTTTGGCTGAGGAAATTGGGCCACTGACCTTGATAATTTTTTCAGGCTATGCTTGATCCAGATGAGGCTCCCATTTGTCTCTGAGGTATCTTTTCCCTTTCTTCACTCCCCTCCTGACATGTCCGATTACTGATCACTTTAAGTGGAGGCATCCTCAGGGCATAAAAAACCTAGACATTTCCGTGTCTCTAGTCAGCAGCACAGCACTCAGCGGGGTACTGACATCAGCAATTATGCTAATACACTGCAGAGAAACTAGAGAAAATCTCTTTGCTCCCTGATCTCGTTGTATCCCACCTCATTTAAGTAACAGCATATCTGTTACTTTTTTCTGAGCTATTTGGAGGTCAGAGGAGAGAGTTTCTCAAGGGAATTAGTTTTCTTTTTAGAAAAACAAGATATCTGCAGGAGAAGCTATCTGCATGACCCATAGTTTTCTACTCTTAATCCCGGAGCTTCTGCCTACTTGACCCCAGATTTATATCTGACCCCAAAATGGGACACCTCACTTGAGCTCTCTCAACATAGCTTGACTGGGAGCTGGAGAAAATCTTTGGTTAAGGAACAGGGACTGGGGACACTTTCATTCTACCATTTTTCTAGAATTTCCCTCTTTCTAAGTCAAATGATTGTTCCTTTTATTATGGGCTTTTTTTTTTTTTTTTTTTTTTTTAAAGCGTATAGAACTAAAATCCAAAAGGGCCATTTCCTGTGTGGGGAAGGTCAGAATCAATGATGGTGGATGGAAAATAAAATAACTTGATCTCTCAAGCCTGTAATCCCAGCACTTTGGGAGGCCGAGACCGGCGGATCACGAGGTCGGGAGATCGAGACCATCCTGGCTAACACGGTGAAACTCCGTCTCTACTAAAAAAATACAAAAAACTAGCCGGGCGAGGTGGCGGGCGCCTGTAGTCCCAGCTACACGGGAGGCTGAGGCAGGAGAATGGCGTGAACCCGGGAGGCGGAGCTTGCAGTGAGCTGAGATCCGGCCACTGCACTCCAGCCTGGGCGACAGAGCGAGACTCCGTCTCAAAAAAAAAAAAAAAAAAAAAAAAACTTGATCTGATAATGTTTACACATTTCACTAAAATATCTGTATAGAAATTTAAATTTCTATGAAGAGTAATCTATCTATATTTTTTCTTATGTTTTTTGACTGTCATGCTTAGAAAATCCATGACCTTTCTAAATTTATTTTAAAAGTTTTTTTATTTTACTTAAAATATTAAATGTTATGCCTTTTGAACTTTATTTTATAACAGGTATTAAGGTAGGCATCCTAACTTATCTGTTAACTTCCAAATGATTGGTAGGATTACACATTTTCCCCATTTTTAACTAAATTTCCATACGTATTTGTATATTTGAACTTTATATTCTACTTCATTAAGCCCTATATGTGGATTTTTAAAATAACATTCTATTTCAATTAGTATAGCATCACACTTTGTCTTACTGAGGAGGAAATTCTCCTGAATTTGAAGATTTCCTGAAGCCTGAGTTAGCTGCAGTATTGTATTTGGCCTCTAGAGGGAGATGTTACACAAATTGAATTTGATAGCCAAAAACAACCTGATCTTTTTGAAGAACAGCTTTTTGCTTTACATGCTGGGCAAACTCATCCACTTCTCTATCAGAGTGTCTATGTGGCCGAATTGTTTCCAGAAAAGACCTCCAGAAAATAGCTTCCTGTTTCTCCACCGCTCAGACATGAAGCCCACCCTCATCTCAGTGCTTGTGATAATATTTATACTCAGTGAGTAAAGCCTCTTTTTGTTCTATTTTTCTATGGTATTCTGATTTAGAATAACTTTAATGAATATTATCCCCAGTCTGTAAGGCTTTTCCTGATCCAGAATTGGTGTTATAGGAGGAACAAGAGCCCAGAGTGTGACTCAGCCCGAGAAGCTCCTCTCTGTCTTTAAAGGGGCCCCAGTGGAACTGAAGTGCTACTATTCATATTCTGGGAGTCCTAATCTCTTCTGGTATGTCCAGTACCCCAAACAACGCCTCCAGTTACTCTTGAGACACATCTCTAGAGAGAGCATCAAAGGCTTCACTGCTGACCTTAACAAAAGCGATACATCTTTCCATCTGAAGAAACTATTCGCTCAAGAGGAAGACTCAGCCACGTATTACTGTGCTCTAAGTGGCACAGTAGCTGGTTTTGCAAGGAAGCAGAACACAAACCCTTTAGTCACAAGAAATATTTCTTTGTAGACTCTCTGTATGGCCACAGCGGGGCATTCTTTCTCCAGAAATTAATATTGAGTTTGTCTCCTACATATTATATCATCAGTAGTCAGTTAGCTATAGATTAACCTCACAATTTTGTCCAAAAAAATTCTCATTATTTACTCTGCTTAAACTAATTTTAAAAATAGTAAATGTATTTATTTTGTCTAGTAGTACAGGAAACATACTTTTGAAATAAAAACTATATTGCACGGCATAAAAAGTATTCTTTTCTTGGTTCAGAGGTACTGTCCAGGCTTCCATGGCACAGTCCTACCTCTCCAACTCCTCTGCTGCCCCACATGATCCGCACATGTGGTTGTCACCACATACCTAAGCACAGTTCCTTAAAGTGCTCTGCTGTTTCATGGCTTGTGGTTGTTCATCTTTCTGTATCTATTACCTTTCTTTCCATGAGTTTCATAGACTTTTCCTATCTCAGTTAGGGTCCACCCAGGAAAAAAGAAATCCAATGAAGTTTAATATAAAGATTTATTAAATAATAATGAGTAATTAACTACTAATGGGTAAAAAAAAAAAAAAAAACCTCTAAAGAATGTAGGAATGCACATGTAAGCAGAAGTTCCCATCTCTAGGGCTAACGTAGAATTCCAGGAAAGGAACAGATTGGCATAAGCATGAACCCCTCTGCCAAGGCTATAATTCAGATCTCATTGGGAGTGTGTAGCTGGAGACTGCTGGATGGTGGAGAAGTTTGCGGAGGTGCCAGAGGAAAATACTGACAAGCAGAAAAATACCTACCAGGATTACAACACAATTCATGGGAAGCCCGCAAAGGAGTGCTGCTGAACTTGTTTGTGGTGGCTGTGAAACTTGCCAAGAAACCACCTGTCAGGCTTGCCGCTGGTGTCCCACAGGCCAACCAAGCATAGTGGACAAGAAGTGTGGAAAACATACCAGAACCAGGAAGAGCAGCATCATCCTTCTGCAGGGTCCTTCCAGCCCCCTCTACTGACAAAGCTTAATATCAAATATTTAGAGGGTCCAGATCCAGTTCACAAATAGGGTAATGAGGGTGGATTTGGAGCTGAGAGGTAATACATTGATAACTGTCACAGCCTGTCCCTCGGGCTACTGATCTTTCACATCCATTCTTTTTTTCTTTCTTTCTTTTTTTGAGACGGAGTCTTGTTCTGTCGTCCAGGCTGGAGTGCAGTGGTGCAATCTCTGCTCACTGCAATCTCCGCCTCCCAGGTTCAAGTGATTCTTCTGCCTCAGCCTCTTGAGTAGCTAGGACTACAGGTGCCTGCCACCATGCCCGGCTAATTTTTGTTTTTTTAGTGGAGGTGGAGTTTCACCATTTTGGCCAGGCTGGCCTTGAACTCCTGACCTCAGGTGATCCACCCACTTCGGCCTCCCAAAGTGCTGAGATTACACGCATGAGTCACTGCACCTGGCCTGTATGCATTCCTATATGCACATTTCAACTTCCAGACAACAGTGAAATGACACTATGTTTCTACCTAACAAGCTAAAGCTGTCCTTGAACAAGTGACGTTTTCATTACTTTTCCCAAATGAGACGATCCATAGTCCCAACAACCGCTGTATGAATCTCTGCCTATATCAGCCACATCTCAAGTTCAGAGGAAGTTCTACTGAATATGCTGTTATATACAGACTAAATTATAAAGTTAATCTCCAACAATTTACATGTAAAATAATTATGATAAGAAAGAGAGAGAATAAAATGGCAACACATACAAAGAAACACCTACATAAAATGAGCAAAGAGAAAATGCATAAAGCTACTACATTCCTTGATTCCAGACTTGGTCCTGGGCTTCAATTGACATAGACAACTTCCTTCTCTTGTTACCTATTATATATTCTTCTGCCCTCAGCCACATCATTGGTGGATTGGGGTTACTTACCTGGTGGAATGACAAAAATCTTCATTCTCAAAGAGTCTGAGTTCTCAATAGTCATGGCTTTCAATTTGTTGCTGTAGGTTTCCCTTAACTTTTACTATTGGGCATGAAAGTGCCATTAGGCTCCTTAAAAAATCCCCTGGGTTTCAGATGTAGCTCTCTCTATATGTGTTGTATAGCAACATCTCAATTCTCCTTAGTAATCGGTATCGATCACTCCAGCCAGTAATTTCTTTTCCTACTTATTGGTTCAGAGGCATACGTCGGCTAAAATGGCCACATAGCAGTGTCATCTTTCAATGCAATTGAACCATTTTTTTGGGTCTCCTGGTAGACACATTCTTCCATTTAGAGAATAAGACCTTCAAACCAACGCAGCTCAAAGTCACAAAGACAGGAAGTAAAAATTACGATAGTGGGCTACTGGTAATAAGAGTGAGACAATCCATTCTCAGGACCACTTCCTTGATGTCTTGACCCATGCATTCTGGCTATGGCGGGTGGGGGGTGGGGGGCAATACCATATAATGGTTTTTGATGTAAAGCAGATACTGCATCTTGTAAGATAGAACCTGATCTTTTCAGGGTGTCTTCAAACTGGTGCCATAGCTCAATCAACAAGCCATTCCACATTTCAACAAACACTTGTGCATTGTAAGATATGTGATAAGTCTATATGATTCCATAGGCATGTGTCCACAGATGCACTACTTTGCAGTAAAAATAGTTCCTTCATTGGAGTAAATGCTGTGAGGATTATTTTGATGGTGAATTAGGCATTCTGTAAGTTTATGAAGAGGAGGCCAGCAGAAGCATTGCGTACAAGGAAGACAAGACAAATTCATAGGCAAGTATATGTGTCTGTTCTCGTAAGGACATATCTCAGTCATCTCTATGATAGAAGAGCAATCAACAGGTGTCTGGTTGGTCCCTTGGGGCATGACACCATATGAGGAGCTCAGTATTAGTCTCTGTGATTTACAGATTAGGCGTTCAGCAGTAGCATTAGCTAAGTTAGCCTTAATAAGGGGAAATCCATGCTTTTGAGCTCATGCATGGCATTCATCCCTGCCAGCAGGGCCACTTATTTCATGTGACCATTGAGCAAGCACTGGGATGGCTGGGAAAAATGTTGACACATCCATAGAAGGCATCATTTTGTCCATTACAATAATTTCTACCGCATTTGTTTTCTCTTGGTCGGTATTCACATTGAGCAAAATTATCTTGACAGTCTTTGTTCATTCTGAGAGGTCCATCAAGATACTTCTTTCCTAGATTTCCTTGCCATTATCTTTCAAGCCTATTCCTTCTAGGTCTTTTGCCATCTGGCCAAACCTTTAACAACTTCCCATGAATCATGCCTGGGATTACAGGTGTGAGCCACTGCACCTGGTTCACATGCATTCCTATATGCACATTTCAACTTCCAAACAACAGTGAAATGACACAACAGTGAAATGACAGTGAAATCATGAATCAGTGTAGATGAGCACCTCTGGCCATCTTTTACCAGATAATGTGGATAACCAAAATGTACCACTTGAAGGAGTAAGGAACTCCCCAGGAGGATACAGTCATGGATTACAGAAAAAGAGACAATGTAAGAGAAGTTGGCATCAAAGGAATCTGAGCCACCTGCTCATGCAGCTAACTTGCACCTTATGGATCTGCCTCAATGTGGTCTCTTATGTACAATTTCCACTTGATGATTGCTTCTGGGCATGCCCAACATTATGGCTGCTAGGTCAGACAGCAGTTGGTTCTTGGTAATCTATTTTTCCTAAATGAGACATTCAGACTTTACCAAGGTAAACTGGCAATAGTTACCTTGTTATCTGTAGAAAACGGAACATATTCTCCCAACTACTAGAAGACTATGCTGTGATTCTCCTATTGGTGTTTCCCAGAGTCTCTATAGAGCATTCTTACTTGCCATGGAAACTTTGAATATCATTGTTGGATCTGCTGAATCAAAAGACCAATGCGATGAAACAGTTTGTACTGAAGCCTGAAATTGTAGAGTCTCCTGTTGCTCTGGTTTCCTCTGAAAATAGGCAGCTTTACAGATGACTCTGTAAATAGGCCAAAATAGCACACCCCCATGTGGCATAGATTGCCTCCAAATGTAAAATAGTCAGTCAAATGTGTGCCTCTTTTTCTGTGGTAGGTGGTGTGGGGTGCAGCAACACGTCTTTCACCTTGGAAGAGATGCCTCAATATTCTCTGGACGGTTGAACCTCTGGAAACTTCACTGAAGTAACAAGTCCTTGAATTTTTGTGGAGTTTATCATTAAAGGTATTGATCTTCAACTTCCAGCTCAAGAGCTTCTTATATTTTAAGCATGTTATGGCTTCTGGAGCTACTCGCCCCCTTCCTGACAACTCTGCAATATGTTCTGGTAACCATCACAGTATATTAAAACTTTATCTTATCTCCTCTTCCTATTGAGCTGAATGTTCCAGAGAAGAGCTATTATGTTCTCTCTGGCTTTTACCTAACCTTCTAACACAGTATGGAGCACACAATATGTACACAGGAAAGGAATATTAAATTCATTTAAACAAATATGAAAATTAGCAATCCTTTCCTGTGAGCATGTGAGTCAGCCTCCACTAATGTGATTTCACTGGTTTCTTCAGGGAACCGTGTCAAACCAATTAATATAGGCAAACAGTATGTTCATCTGGGCAAACAGATGCCTAATCAGGATAAGAGTTTCCTTAATTGGAAAAATAGCTTGCTTATGAAAACAATAGTTTTATCAATAAAACTCACCTCAAGACCTTCGGCACATCATTCTACCAATCCTAAACTCATGTATCATGAACTAGAGAAAATATCTGAGAACTAGAGCTAGATAGTGAGTTCTTGGACATCCACCCAAAAAGTGCAATCTATAAAAGATGTTAAATTGGCCTTAAATAAAATTGAAACCTTTGGCATTGTAGAAAGACCACGTTAATAGAATAAAAGGCAACCTATAGACAGAGAGAAAATGTTTATAAATCACACATCAGACAGAAGTCTTATATCTAGAATAAAGAGCTCTCAAATCTCAGTGTAAAAAAGAAACATATAAATAATCCAATTAGAAATAGAACAGATATTTCGCCAAAGTAAAAATATGGGTGAAAAATAAGCAAATAAAAAGATATTCAGTATCATTCTTCACTAGCAAAATGAAAACAAAAATTACAGTGAGATATCACTATAAACATATTAGAACAACTAAAATACAAAATAATAATAATACTAAATGTTGGTGAGTATGTAGAGAAATGGACGCTTTTATACATTGCTGGTGGGATTGTAAAATCGTACAGCCATTCTGGAAAATAATTTGGCAGTTTTTTTATGAAACTAAACATGCACTAAACCCCAGATGAGCTTTATGCATACGTGCTATGTCATCACACAGAATATTAAAACATAAACTAAATATGACCACGCCATTGTGAATTGGACATCTATCCCAGCAACATTCACATAAAGTCTGATACAACATTCATAGTAACTTTATTCATAATTGCCAAAAACTGGAATCAACCTAGAGATTTTTCAAGGGGTAAATGGTTAAATAAACTATAGTCGTTCATACCATGGAATAATATGACAAAAAAGGAACAAACTATTAATACATGAAACAACCTGTATGGGTCAATTCCCAAAGGTTACATACAGTTTGATTCCATATATATAACATTTTCAAAATAACAGAACTATAAGATTGGGGATGGGAGGGTGTTCGTGCACATAGAGGGTTAGGATGAGATAATTCTGTGTTGATGGAACAGTCTGAATCTTTATTATGTTGGTGGTTATATGAGATAAAATCAAGAACCACACATATGTATGCATGCACACACACAGAGAAAAGCAGGAAAATGGTGAAAATTTAATAATATCTGTAGTCTAGTTTGTGGTATTTGAACAATGTCAATTTCCTGGTATTTATACTGCATTTCAGTTATATAAGATATCTCTACTGGAAAAGGCTATGTGAAGAGTACACAGGGTTCTATAAACTATTTTGGCAACTTCCCATGGATTTATAATAATTTCAAAACAAATACAGGACTATAGTTCAAAAATTGCATTCTTTACTATCACCACCAATCTTATCAGCAAAACCACTAAGAATTGGGAAGCTGTGAAGCCAATGGTAGTGGATGCAAATTTTCCAAAATTCTAATTTTCAGTTGGAAGCTCAAATATTATCATTGGCAACAACCACTATTCAGTGTTTTCCTCAAAGTGGCAGGTTCACACTTTATCATTTTCAAGAATATTTCTTCCAGCTACCCAAATCTGCTGTTCTGTCACTCATGCCTTCAAGTAAAAAAAAAAGTTCTATGAAAAACAGCTAATTTAGCTCACAACTCAAACAATGCTCCAGTGCCTTCCACTCTCAAGACACCACTATGTTAGTACACCCCAGATGAGCTTTGTGCATATGTGCTATGTCATCACACAGAATATTAAAAAGCTGTAGTCTCAAGGGTTAATTTAAAAATTTTTGCTTCTACATCTAGGACATTCTTGAGTAAAATCTTTTTCTCTCACCAGTGTGGTGGTAATAATTACGTACAATGACTACTGGAACATTTTTGGTTCATTTATTTTACCTGCTTTAAAATGCAAGCAACTGCATTTGCTCCATCAGTGTAAATGTCAACACAGTGAAAGACTCAAATAATATCAGCACTATTGTAAAAATAGTTTTATTCTGCCTCACACTCTGTCTCACAGTTTTCCCAAGAGGCCAGCAATATTTCTGGTTACTTTTTGCAGATACAGCTAAATACATACAAATATTAAAAGTACTATATTCTTAACCTCCTCGTTGTGAGACATTAGACACAGCATTTAATTTCTTAGAACCAGCGTACATCTTTTAACTACTATTCTAAATTTCCTCACAGACTTTTCCAAAATTATCTGGAAGACAGCAGACAGATTAAAATTTCAGTTTGTTAAATAACACTGGTTCATTGCTCAAAAAGCTTTCATATGTCTTCATTTCGCACAGAAATACATACAGATTTATTTTGGCAGTCATCTGACCCAGACCATTCTTCTAGATTTATCTCGTGGAACTCTCCAATCTACATATTGCTCCAGTCAGCAATCTCTTCTTCTCTTCATTTCTTTTTTCCTTTCTCTGTTTTCCTCTCTTCTCTTTCCCATCTCTCCCTCTATTTTACACACAAAATATCTTAAAATCAATTTTTGAGAACATTTATAAAATACTCTAGAAGATTCTTACTCTTCTTTTTCACTGCTCTGCATCAGGACCCATTTTCTTAGAACAATAATAATTTTTCAGTCACTAATGAATGTCAGGCACTGTGCTAAATGACATTTTATTATCTCATCATTAACCTTCAACAGCTTTGAAAAGTAGTATTATTATTTACTCATGATCCATGTTGTATAGCCAAGAGAATGTAGGCACAGAAGACAGAAACAGCTACTGAATTGATAGATGTAAGCCTGACTTCGATGGCCTGACTACAAAACTTCCTCTCTTCCTGGACCTGCCTGCCTCCTGCCATAGAAACTAAAACTTGTAGGTATTCATTGCCGTGGGCTGAATTGTGTTTCCACAAAATGTGTATGTAGACGCCCTAACCCCCAGTACCTCAGAACGTGACTGTATTTGGAGACACAACTTTTAGAGGTAAAGTTAAAAGGTGGTCCTGAGGGTAACCCCTAATTCAATAAGACTGGTATCCTTTTTTCAAAGGGAATTTTTCCAGTTTTTGCCCATTCAGTATGATATTGGCTGTGGGTTTGTCATAAATAGCTCTTATTATTTTGAGGTACGTTCCATCAATATCGAATTTATTGAGCGTTTTTAGCATGAAGGGCTGTTGAATTTTGTCAAAAGCCTTTTCTGCATCTATTGAGATAATCATGTGGTTCTTGTCTTTGGTTCTGTTTATATGCTGGATTATGTTTACTGATAAACTGGCACAAGACAGGGATGCCCTCTCTCACCACTCCTATTCAACATAGTGTTGGAAGTTCTGGCTAGGGCAATTAGGCAAGAGAAAGAAATCAAGGGTATTCAGTTAGGAAAAGAAGAAGTCAACTTGTCCCTGTTTGCAGATGACACGATTGTATATTTAGAAAACCCCATTGTCTCAGCCCAAAATCTCCTTAAGCTGATAAGCAACTTCAGCAAAGTCTCAGGATACAAAATTAATGTGCAAAAATCACAAGCATTCTTATACACCAGTAACAGACAGAGAGCCAAATCATGAATGAACTCCCATTCACAATTGCTTCAAAGAGAATAAAATACCTAGGAATCCAACTTACAAGGGATGTAAAGGACCTCTTCAAGGAGAACTACAAACCACTGCTCAGTGAAATAAAAGAGGACACAAACAAATGGAAGAACATACCATGCTCATGGATAGGAAGAATCAATATTGTGAAAATGGCCATACTGCCCAAGGTAATTTATAGATTCAATGCCATCCCCATCAAGCTACCAATGAGTTTCTTCACAGAATTGGAAAAAACTGCTTTAAAGTTCATATGGAACCAAAAAAGAGCCCGCATCTCCAAGACAATCCTAAGTCAAAAGAACAAAGCTGGAGGCATCACGCTACCTGACTTCAAACTATACTACAAGGCTACAGTAACCAAAACAGCATGGTACTGGTACCAAAACAGAGATATAGACCAATGGAACAGAACAGAGTCCTCAGAAATAATACCACACATCTACAGCCATCTGATCTTTGACAAACCTGAGAGAAACAAGAAATGGGGAAAGGATTCCCTATTTAATAAATGGTGCTGGGAAAATTGGCTAGCCATAAGTAGAAAGCTGAAACTGGATCCTTTCCTTACTCCTTATACGAAAATTAATTCAAGATGGATTAGAGACTTAAATGTTAGACCTAATACCATAAAAATCCTAGAAGAAAACCTAGGTAGTACCATTCAGGACATAGGCATGGGCAAAGACTTCATGTCTAAAACACCAAAAGCAACGGCAGCAAAAGCCAAAATTGACAAATGGGATCTCATTAAACTAAAGAGCTTCTGCACAGCAAAAGAAACTACCATCAGAGTGAACAGGCAACCTACAGAATGGGAGAAAATTTTTGCAATCTACTCATCTGACAAAGGGATAATATCCAGAACCTACAAAGAACTCAAACAAATTTACAAGAAAAAAACAAACAACCCCATCAAAAAGTGGGCAAAGGATATGAACAGACATTTCTCAAAAGAAGACATTCATACAGCCAACAGACACATGAAAAAATGCTCATCATCACTGGCCATCAGAGAAATGCAAATCAAAACCACAATGAGATACCATCTCACACCAGTTAGAATGGCAATCAATAAAAAGTCAGGAAACAACAGGTGCTGGAGAGGATGTGGAGAAATAGGAACACTTTTACACTGTTGGTGGGATTGTAAACTAGTTCAACCATTATGGAAAACAGTATGGCGATTCCTCAAGGATCTAGAACTAGATGTACCATATGACCCAGCCATCCCATTACTGGGTATATACCCAAAGGATTATAAATTATGCTGCTATAAAGACACATGCACACGTATGTTTATTGCAGCACTATTCACAATAGCAAAGACTTGGAATCAACCCAAATGTCCATCAGTGACAGATTGGATTAAGAAAATGTGGCACATATACACCATGGAATACTATGCAGCCATAAAAAAGGATGAGTTTGTGTCCTTTGTAGGGACATGGATGCAGCTGGAAACCATCATTCTTAGCAAACTATCACAAGAACAGAAAACCAACACCGCATGTTCTCACTCATAGGTGGGAACTGAACAATGAGATCACTTGGACTCAGGAAGGGGAACATCACACACCGGGCCCTATCATGGGGAGGGGGGAGGGGGGAGGGATTGCATTGGGAGTTATACCTGATGTAAATGATGAGTTGATGGGTGCAGCACAGCAACATGGCACAAGTATACATATGTAACAAACCTGCACGTTATGCACATGTACCCTACAACTTAAAGTATAATAAAAAAAAAAAAAAAAGACTGGTATCCTTAAGAGGAGATTAGGACAGACAGCACAGGCAAAGGGATGACCATGTGAAGACACATCAAGAAGACAGCCATCTATGAGTCATGGAGAAAGACCTCAAAAGAAACTATACCTGCCAGCACTTTGACCTTGAACTTGTAGTCCCTAAAATCATGAGAAAATAAATGTTTGTGGTTTAAGCCATGCAGTCTGTGATACTTTGTTATGGAAGCCCTGGTAAACTAATACAGTACACTCGTAACCTGCCTTCTGGTTAGGCTTGATGTGGGCACATGGCTTGGGCTCTAACAGTTAGATGAATTGGTCCCTAACTTTCACTCAAGAATTACTTGTGCAAAAAAAAAAAAAAAAAAAAAAAAAAAGAAAAAGTAAGAATTTGCTTTTTGGGAGTGGTGGTAATTACAGCAAGCTGGACATGAGAGATTACAGAGCTACAAGGCAGTGGAATTGTAGCTACATACATTGTCCTGCATGAACAGTCTTGAGTAAACTACATGCAGTATCTGGAGCTCAGGAGAGGAGCCAGTGGGATACTCAGAGGAGTGATTCTCCAGAGTGATTTTCTGTACTGCTGCTCACTTAATAGCTTTTGAGTTCAATTCTCTGACCCTATTGGAGATTCTGAGGCAAATCCAGTATTCATTAATTTATTCCTTTTCTACTTAATTCAGGCAGAGTCCATTTCTGTTGCCCATCAATAAAAACCCTGACTTGTATATAATCTCATTCCAGGGAAATTTTTTAAAAGGAAGCTCATAGGTACATGATCAGAGGTCATAGTAACTACAGGGAATTTAACAGTGCTTCTCAGAGGTAGTCTGCAAATATTGAGCACCAACTTTCGTAGTTGAGTTCTTACCTGAATTGAAATGCATCTGTTCCTATTCTAAGTTAGAACCAGAATTCAATAAAGGCAGAGACTGGAATAGCTTTATAATTTCTTCTGAGTCAGCTCTGAACTTGCATCGCCGTTCCAGAGTACATCCTAGCAGCAGGATGATGTCGCCGTCACAAGAGGGCAGTGCCTCCCTCTTCTCAGACTAACTTGGCTTTAGATCAGCCTGTCTTGCGTTGAAAGCAAAGGACTGAGCTTGCCTCTGACTGGCTAGGTAGGAACCTGAGACTAGGGGACAGAAGGACTAGGGATTCATCCAGTAAAGAGAGCTCACCTGTGACTGAGGAGCCTGGCTCCATTTCAGGTCTTCTGTGATTTCAATAAGGAAGAAGAATGGAAACTCTCCTGGGAGTGTCTTTGGTGATTCTATGGCTTCAACTGGCCAGTGAGTTGGGGTTTTTGGTGATGGGAATGGCAAGACCAAACTTTAGAGCCCACAGGACTGAGGGGTAAAGTGTTCTTATTAATTTGGAAATGTGATTTGAAAATGTAATGAGTGACTCCTGGTCCCGGAACTGTGTTTCTGCCTAGGGGTGAACAGTCAACAAGGAGAAGAGGATCCTCAGGCCTTGAGCATCCAGGAGGGTGAAAATGCCACCATGAACTGCAGTTACAAAACTAGTATAACCAATTTACAGTGGTATAGACAAGATTCAGGTAGAAGCCTTGTACAGCTAGTTCAAATGAAAGAGAGAAAAATAGCGGAAGACTAAGAGTCACTCTTGACACTTTGAAGAAAAGCAGTTCCTTGTTGATCACGGCTTCCCGGGCAGCAGACACTGCTGCTTACTTCTGTGCTACGGATGCACAGTGTTCCCCAGGAACCTGCAGCCTCTACACAAACCCTGCCAAAGCAGCTTCTTAGAAGCCCTAACAGTGGGCAGAACTGGTGGTTATGTCTTTCAGTGAAGAAGAATCTACAAACAGCTGGCAAAGTAAAAGGGGAACCCTTTCAAATTCATGATTTTTAAAAAAGCATCTTGGACTAGGGGAAAAGGCATGAAATTTGGAACAGGAAATGGAAATACCAGGCTCAGTTCTGCTAATCCTGGCTACATAGGGACATTGTCAGTGCAGCAGTCTTCAATTTCCTCACTTGAAATAAAGGATTTGGATCAATGAGCCCAAAATATTACTTAATCTCTAATTTTATTAGGAAAAAAAGAAACAGTCACTGGGCACTTGTGGAAGAGGAGGAAGGCTGCTCAGTTTTAGAAGGTCTCATTTGACCTATGTGCAGCCCTCCCAAGATGTCAGTGGGTCTTTGAGACGCATTAGGTGGCTCTTGCATTCCTCTGATTGTATAAGAAGCAGTAGATTCATTAGGCATTAGAATTGGAAGGGGTCCTAGGACTCTCAACCAAACTTTTCATTTTAGAGCTGAGGAGTAAAACCATTGCATAGTAAGACAGACAATTATTTGAATCTTTGGAGTGATAGTGACAAATATCTGGATCTGATTTCACCATTTATTAGTCATATGATTACCAAGCTTCAATGTCTCTATTAGGTAAATTAGGAATTTATAAGAAAGTAACAACTTTTCCCCATCCAAACGAGAGACAGGTGTTTGCCACTACCAGGTCCTAAAATGCTGTGTTTTGAAAGCAGTGTTTTTAGTATCAAATACATAACAGTTTTTCAGCTATTTATTCTTGCTCCTACTGAGAAATAAATGCTGACTATAGTTTTCTTGACACAGTTTAGATAGTACCGAAAATGTGTTTGTGGAGAAAATTAGAGCATTTGTATTTAGGTGCACACTTTGGTGAGAAAAGTGGGGGAGGGCAGGCAAAGGTTGTATAGGATAGTGGTTCCCACAAGTCAGACCTTAACCCATCAATATTAGCTGTACCAGACTCACTAGAGCGTCTTTGAAGATCTAGACTATTAAGCTCAATTCTGACTTACTCCATCAGCCTCCGATAAAGTGATGAACTTCAATTTTTAATAAATATCTTCTATATATGTAAGAGACTGGCTCAGGTTCACATTTAAAAAACCCAAACAATAATGTTTTTAACAAGATTGAGTTTTTTTTTTTCCACACAAAGGAGCTCTGTAATAATCAGGGCGGGTGCAGTACCTTCATCATGTTACAAAGGAACCAGGGTTTTCTAGCTTACTGTTTTTCACTCTTAATGTGTCACTCTTGTTTTTATACTTTCAAGAGACTGATAGAGATCCTTCCACTTTATACACCTTCCAGACTGAAAGAAGGAGAAAGTCAAGAGCACATGTACATGCTGGCTGAGTCAGTCTTTACCAGAAGCTCCGCCCAATGGCTTCTCCTTACACTCATTTACTAGAGTGCTGTTCGATGTTCCCACCTCCTCCCATCTGCAAGGGAGGCTAGGATATCAGGATTATTATCTAAGTATGTTTCCATTCACAGCAAAATTCTGGTTCTATTAGTAAAAAAAATAGGTGATAATGGACATTTTACAGACAATTAGAAGTTTCTTCCAGACCCTCAGTTTAGGACATATTAGGACTCATAATATTTTTGGTTCATAGTTATTTTTGAATTACCATATCCAATGTATTTCCAAGTTCTATTGAGTGTACCACCTACCAAGTTTTCCAGAAGACATCGTAACCTCTATAACCTAATTCACCTCCACATCCAAATTTAAAATCCTCCCTAATCCCTTGCTCCTCTGCCCTTAGCAAACTTGACAGACCCCATCACTTCTCAATATAGTGCTTTGTACACAGTGAGGGTGACCTTTTCAGAGTGCAAATTTGACCATGTCAACCACCTGGGCCCTCACTGGTTCTTACAGTAGAAAAAAAATTGCTTCATGTGATTTATAAAACCCTGCAAAATTTAGACTCTTAATACCTCTCCAGCATCTTTCCACAATAAGCTGCTAATTTATCCTTTTCTTCAATACTGGTCCTATCTACGTTTCTTTTTTCTTTTCTTTTTTGTTTTTTATTATACTATAAGTTCTAGGGTACATGTGCACAACGTGCAGGTTTGTTACATATGTATACATGTGCCATGTTGGTGTGCTGCACCCATCAACTAGTCAGCACCCATCAACTCGTCATTTACATCAGGTATAACTCCCAATGCCATCCCTTCCCCCTACCCCCTCCCCACAATAGGCCCCAGTGTGTGATGTTCCTCTTCCCATGTCCAAGTGATCTCATTGTTCAATTCCCACCTATGAGTGAGAACATGCGGTGTTTGGTTTTCTGTTCTTGCGATAGTTTGCTGAGAATGATGGTTTCTAGCTGCATCCATGTCCCTACAAAGGACACGAAGTCATCCTTTTTTATGGCTGCATAGTATTCAATGGTGTATATGTGCCACATTTTCTTTTTTTAAAATTTTTAATTTTTTTTATTTTTATTTTTTTATTTTTTATTATTATTATACTTTAAGTTCTAGGGTACATGTGCATAACGTGCAGGTTTGTTACATATGTATACTTGTGCCATGTTGGTGTGCTGCACCCATCAACTCGTCAGCACCCATCAACTCTTCATTTACATCAGGTATAACTCCCAATGCCATCCCTTGCCCCTCCCCCCTCCCCACGATAGGCCCTGGTGTGTGATGTTCCCCTTCCCGAGTCCAAGTGATCTCATTGTTCAGTTCCCACCTATGAGTGAGAACATGCAGTGTTTGGTTTTCTGTTCTTGTGATAGTTTGCTAAGAATGATGGTTTCCAGCTGCATCCATGTCCCTACAAAGGACACAAACTCATCCTTTTTTATGGCTGCATAGTATTCCATGGTGTATAGCCACATTTTCTTAATCCAGTATGTCACTGATGGACATTTGGGTTGATTCCAGGTCTTTGCTATTGTGAATAGTGCCGCAATAAACATACATGTGCATGTGTCTTTATAGCAGCATGATTTATAATACTTTGGGTATATACCCAGTAATGGGATGGCTGGGTCATATGGTACATCTAGTTCTAGATCCTTGAGGAATCGCCATACTGTTTTCCACAATGGTTGAACTAGTTTACAATCCCACCAACAGTGTAAAAGTGTTCCTATTTCTCCACATCCTCTCCAGCACCTGTTGTTTCCTGACTTTTTAATGATCGCCATTCTAACTGGTGTGAGATGGTATCTCATTGTGGTTTTGATTTGCATTTCTCTGATGGCCAGTGATGACGAGCATTTTTTCATGTGTCTGTTGGCTGTATGAATGTCTTCTTTTGAGAAATGTCTGTTCATATCCTTTGCCCACTTTTTGATGGGGTTGTTTGTTTTTTTCTTGTAAATTTGTTTGAGTTCTTTGTAGGTTCTGGATATTATCCCTTTGTCAGATGAGTAGATTGCAAAAATTTTCTCCCATTCTGTAGGTTGCCTGTTCACTCTGATGGTAGTTTCTTTTGCTGTGCAGAAGCTCTTTAGTTTAATGAGATCCCATTTGTCAATTTTGGCTTTTGTTGCCATTGCTTTTGGTGTTTTAGACATGAAGTCCTTGCCCATGCCTATGTACTGAATGGTATGACCTAGGTTTTCTTCTAGGGTTTTTATGGTATTAGGTCTAACATTTAAGTCTCTAATCCATCTTGAATTAATTTTCATATGAGGAGTAAGGAAAGGATCCACTATCAGCTTTCTATATATGGTTAGCCAATTTTCCCAGCACCATTTATTAAATAGGGATTCCTTTCCCCATTTCTTGTTTTTCTCAGGTTTGTCAAAGATCAGATGGGTGTAGATGTGTGGTATCATTTAGGAGGACTCTGTTCTGTTTCATTGGCCTATATCTCTGTTTTGGTACCAGTACCATGCTGTTTTGGTTACTGTAGCCTTGTAGTATAGTTTGAAGTCAGGTAGTGTGATGCCTCCAGCTTTGTTCTTTTGACTTAGGATTGTCTTGGCAATGCGGGCTCTTTTTTGGTTCCATATGAACTTTAAAGCAGTTTTTTCCAATTCGGTGAAGAAAGTCATTGGTAACTTGATGGGGATGGCATTGAATCTATAAATTACCTTGGGCAGTATGGCCATTTTCACAATATTGATTCTTCCTATCCATGAGCATGGTATGTTCTTCCATTTGTTTGTGTCCTCTTTTATTTCACTGAGCAGTGGTTTGTAGTTCTCCTTGAAGAAGTCCTTTACATACCTTGTAAGTTGGATTCCTAGATATTTTATTCTCTTTGAAGCTATTGTGAATGGGAGTTCATTCATGATTTGGCTCTCTGTTTGTCTGTTACTGGTGTATAAGAATGCTTGTGATTTTTGTACATTGATTTTGTATCCTGAGACTTTGCTGAAGTTTCTTATCAGCTTAAGGAGATTTTGGGCTGATACAATGGGGTTTTCTAAATATACAATCATGTCATCTGCAAACAGGGACAATTTGACTTCTTCTTTTCCTAACTGAATACCCTTGATTTCTTTCTCTTGCCTAATTGCCCTAGCCAGAACTTCCAACACTATATTGAATAGGAGTGGTGAGAGAGGGCATCCCTGTCTTGTGCCAGTTTTCAAAGGGAATTTTTCCAGTTTTTGCCCATTCAGTATGATATTGGCTGTGAGTTTGTCATAAATAGCTCTTATTATTTTGAGATAGGTTCCATCAATACCGAGTTTATTGAGAGTTTTTAGCATGAAGGGCTGTTGAATTTTGTCAAAGACCTTTTCTGCATCTATTGAGATAATCATGTGGTTTTTGTCTTTGTTTCTGTTTATATGCTGGGTTACGTCTATTGATTTGCATATGTTGAACCAGCCTTGCATCCCAGGGATGAAGCCTACTTGATCGTGGTGGATAAACTTTTTGATGTGATGCTGGATTTGGTTTGCCAGTATTTTATTGAGGATTTTTGCATCTCTGTTCATCAGGGATATTGGTCTAAAATTCTCTTTTTTTGTTGTGTCTCTGCCAGGCTTTGGTATCAGGATGATGTTGGCCTCATAAAATGAGTTAGGGAGGATTCCGTCTTTTTCTACTGATTGGAATAGTTTCAGAAGGAATGGTACCAGCTCCTCCTTGTACCTCTGGTAGAATTCGGCTGTGAATCCATGTGGTCCTGGACTTTTTTTGGTTGGTAGGCTATTAATTATTGCCTCAATTTCAGAGCCTGCTATTAGTCTATTCAGGGATTCAATTTCTTCCTGGTTTAGTCTTGGGAGAGTGTAAGTGTCCAGGAAATTATCCATTTCTTCTAGGTTTTCTAGTTTATTTGTGTAGAAGTGTTTATAGTGTTCTCTGATGGTAGTTTGTATTTCTGTGGAGTCGGTGGTGATATCCCCTTTATCATTTTTTATTGCGTCAATTTGATTCTTCTCTCTTTTCTTCTTTATTAGTCTTGCTAGCGGTCTATCAATTTTGTTGATCTTTTCAAAAAACCAACTCCTGGATTCATTGATTTTTTGGAGGGTTTTTTGTGTCTCTATCTCCTTCAGTTCTGCTCTGATCTTAGTTATTTCTTGCCTTCTGCTAGCTTTTGAATGTGTTTGCTCTTGCTTCTCTAGTTCTTTTAATTGTGATGTTAGGGTGTCAATTTTAGATCTTTCCAGCTTTCTCTTTTGGGCATTTAGTGCTATAAATTTCCTTCTGCGCACTACTTTAAATGTGTCCCAGAGATTCTGGTATGTTGTATCTTTGTTCTCATTGATTTCAAAGAACATCTTTATTTCTGCCTTCATTTCGTTATGTACCCAGTAGTCATTCAGGAACAGGTTGTTCAGTTTCCATGTAGTTGAGTGATTTTGATTGAGTTTCTTAGTCCTGAGTTCTGGTTTGATTGCACTGTGGTCTGAGAGACAGTTTGTTATAATTTCTGTTCTTGTACATTTGCTGAGGAGTGTTTTACTTCCAATTATGTGGCCAATTTTGGAATATGTGCAATGTAATGCTGAGAAGAATGTATATTCTGTTGATTTGGGGTGGAGAGTTCTGTAGATGTCTATTAGGTCTGCTTGGTGCAGAGTTGAGTTCGATTCCTGGATATCCTTGTTATCTGTCTCATTGACCTGTCTAATGTTGACAGTGGGGTGTTGAAGTCTCCCGTTATTATTGTATGGGATTCTAAGTCTCTTTGTAAGTCTCTAAGGACTTGCTTTATGAATCTGGGTGCTCCTGTATTGGGTGCATGTATATTTAGGATAATTAGCACTTCCAGTTGAATTGATCCCTTTACCATTATGTAATGGCCTTCTGTGTCTCTTTTGATCTTTGATAGTTTAAAGTCTGTTTTATCAGAGACTAGTATTGCAACCCCTGCTTTTTTGTGTTTTCCATTTGCTTGGTAGATCTTCCTCCATCCCTTTATTTTGAGCCTATGTGTGTCTCTGCATGTGAGATGGGTCTCCTGAATACAGCAAATTGATGGGTCTTGACTCTTTATCCAATTTGCCAGTCTGTATCTTTTAATTGGACCATTTAGTCTATTTTCATTTAAGGTTAATATTGTTATGTGTGAACTTGATCCTGTCATTATGATAGCAGTTGGTTATTTTACTTGTTAGTTGATGCAGTTTCTTCATAGCATCGATGGTCTTTACATTTTGGCATGTTTTTGCAATGACTGGTACCAGTTGTTCCTTTCTATGTTTAGTGCTTCCTTCAGAGTCTCTTGTAGGGCAGGCCTGGTGGTGACACAATCTCTAAGCATTTGTTTGTCTGTAAAGGATTTTATTTCTCCTTCACTTATGAAACTTAGTTTGGCTGGATATGAAATTCTGGGTTGAAACTTCTTTTCTTTAAGAATGTTGAATATTGGCCCTCACTCTCTTCTGGCTTGTAGAGTTTCTGCTGAGAGATCTGCTGTTAGTCTGGGTTTCCCTTTGTGGGTACCCAACCTTTCTCTCTGGCTGTCCTTAACATTTTTTCCTTCATTTCAACTTTGGTGAATCTGACAATTATGTGTCTTGGAGTTGCTCTTCCTGAGGAGTATCTTTGTGGCGCTCTCTGTATTTCCTGAATTTGAATGTTGGCCTGCCTTACTAGGTTGGGGAAGTTCTCCTGCATGATATCCTGAAGAGTGTTTTCCAACTTGGTTCCATTTTCCCCCTCACTTTCAGGCACACCAATCAGATGTAGATTTGGTCTTTTCACATAATCCCATATTTCTTGGAGGCTTTGTTCATTTCTTTTTCCTCTTTCTTCTCTAGACTCCTCTTCTTGCTTCATTTCATTCATTTGATCTTCAATCATTGATACTCTTTCTTCCAGTTGATCGAGTCAGTTACTGAAGCTTGTGCATTTGTCACGTAATTCTCGTGTCATGGTTTTTATCTCTATCAGTTCGTTTATGGCCTTCTCTGCATTGATTATTCTAGTTATCCATTCTTCCATTCTTTTTTCAAGATTTTTAGTTTCTTTGCACTGGGTACTTAGTTCCTCCTTTAGCTCTGAGAAGTTTGATTGACCGAAGGCTTCTTCTCTCAACTCATCAAAGTCATTCTCTGTCCAGCTTTATTCTGTTGCTGGCGATGAGTTGCATTCCTTTGGAGGGGTAATGCTCTCTTATTTTTTGAATTTCCAGCTTTTCTGCCCTGCTTTTTCCCCATCTTTGTGGTTTTATCTGCCTTTGGTCTTTGGTAATGGTGATGTACTGATGGGGTTTTGGTGTGGGTGTCCTTTTTGTTTGTTAGTTTTCCTTCTAACAGTCAGGACTCTCAGCTGCAGGTCTGTTGGAGTTTGCTTGAGGTCCACTCCAGACCCTGTTTGCCTGGGTGTCAGCAGCGGAGGCTGCAGAAAATAGAATATTGCTGAACAGTGAGTGTTGCTGTCTGATTCTTGCTCTGGAAACTTCGTTTCATGGTGTGCCCAACTGTGTGAGGTGTGAGGTGTTGGTCTGCACCTAGTGGAGTATGTCTCCCAGTTAGGTTACTCAAGGGTCAGGGACTGACTTGAGCATGCAGTCTGTCTGTTCTCAGATCTCAACCTTCGTGCTGGGAGACCCACTGCTCTCTTCAAAGCTGTCAGACAGGGTCATTTACATCTGCAGAGGATCTGTTGCTTTTTGTTTAGCTATGCCATGTCCCCAGAGGTGGAGTCTACAGAGGCAGGCAGGCCTCCTTGAGCTGCAGTGGGCTCCACCCAGTCCGAGCTTCCCTGTGACTTTGTTTACCAACTTAAGCCTCAGCAATGGCAAGCGCCCCTCCCCCAGCCTTGCTGCCACCTTGCAGTTAGATCTCAGACTGCTGTGCTAGCAATGAGGGAGGCTCCATGGGCGTGGCACCCTCCGGGCCAGGTGTGGGATATAATCTCCTTGTGTGCCATTTGCTAAGACCCTTGGTAAAGTGCAGTATTAGGGTGGGAGTTACCCGATTTTTCAGGTGTTGTGTGTCTCAGTTTCCCTTGGCTAGGAAAAGGGATTCACTTCCCCCTGCACTTCCCAGGTGAGGTGATGCCTTGCCCTGCTTCAGCTCTCGCTGGTTGGGCTGTACCCACAGACCAGCACCGATTGTCCAGCACTTCCCAGTGAGATGAACCAGGTACCTCAGTTGAAAATGCAGAAATCACCCATCTTCTGTGTTGCTGGTGCTGGGAGCTGGAGGCTGGAGCTGTTCCTATTCAGCCATCTTGCTCAGGAAGCCTATCTACGTTTCTTGAATGCACTTTGTTCATCTTACATAACCCCCTCAAAGCAATTTTAGGATACATTCTTACTCTTTTTAAAAAGTTCTTTTCTCTTCCCTTGAGAGTAGAACCCAGTAAATGCCTACTTGTTCTTGTACATCTGTTCAAGAGTCAGTAATAGAAGAAAGCTCAATATGCTGTCTTTGAATTGTGGACCTCTGCCTTTTTTAATGTGTAGTTTCTCCTTTTATTTCTTTATCTGATTAATAATTGTCTGTATTATTACTCTATGTGCTCCATAAGGGCAGAGACCATTATCTGTGAGCTCAGCCTTGAATCCATAACACCAAAATATCTTAAGCACTAAGATAATCAATTTTTCCTCTTCTTTCTTCCTTTTAATTTAATATAATATATTTAAATAATATACTTTATTTTAAGCCTCCTCTAAGAGTTACAATAATGTTGTAGTGAAAGAACACACAAGAAAATAGGGCTGAGTTTTTCAAACTATATAGTCCATGGGTATTTGGAATTGTATGAACAAATTGTTGGTGTATAATGGGGGTCAGAAAACGACGGCCTAGCATTCAAAACAACCTGCCACCTGTTTTTGTAAAGTTTTATTGCAAAATAGGCTGCCCATGTATTTACACATTGCTTATGATGGCTTCTGGGCTCTAACAGCAGAGTTTAGTATTTGCAACAGGGAGTGTATGATTTCAAAGTCTAAAATATATACTGTTTGTCCTTTTATAGAGAAAAGTTCACCAGTCCCTGAGGTATAGAAATTAAATGAGAATTTTTAGATTTGCAATTTTCTGTGTGATTAAGACAAAATAAAATAATAAAGGAAAATTTCTTCTTTATTTATTTCTAAATTTTTTATTATACTTTAAGTTCTAGGGTACATGTGCACAACGTGCAGGTTTGTTGCATAGGTATACACGTGCCATGTTGGTTTGCTGCACCCATTACCTCATCATTTACATTAGGCATTTCTCCTAATGCTATCCCTCCCCCTGCCCCCACCCCATGACAGGGCCTGGTGTGTGATGTTCCCTGCCCTGTGTCCAAGTGTTCTCATTGTTCAGTTCCCACCTATGAGTGAGAACATGCAGTGTTTGGTTTTCTGTCCTTGTGATAGTTTGCTCAGAATGATGGTTTTCAGCTTCATCCATGTCCCTGCAAAGGACATGAACTCATCATAACAAAGGAATATTTCTAATCATCTAGATGACTAATAGAATAGCCTTCTTGATTTCGATTTATGTCGTTTTTACCAAATTAAGGGCAAGTGGGATAATAATACTCTACAAATGAAGACATTGCAGCTGTTTAAATGGTGAAAGGTTTTTGGAAAATTTTGGTTATGATATAGAACATAGCACATAGCACTACAAGTATATTGCATCGCACTACAGATGGGCCACAAACTCCCAAGAACCTGCATCTTTCCATTGAAAGAGGATGCATTGCAAACATTCATTGTTTGTATGTATCAACATACAATTCAATAGACACAAAAGTAGCAGTAAATAAAAAACATATTTTTTTCAGTGCTGAATTCTTGGGTGCTTCATTAAATAATAAAATTGTATAATAGTGACTGACTTGAGTATTGCTGAATAGGAAAAGTGAAGAAAAAATCCTAGTAATCACTAATCACAATAACTCAGACAATAGTACATCAAGCTCCAAACAACTTTAATCAAGTCAGTTATTCAACTATACACATCCATAGCTTTCTTTTAATAAGCCTACACTAACCCTTTAGTTTCAGTGAAAAATCATTTCTCACACTAATGTTTTAATTTGAATTTTATCAACTTCATATTTTGTTTGCGTTTTTTGTCTGATTTGGTAATTGTATAAAACCTATGAGCCTAAAAAGTTGATACCAAATTTTATTGTTGGGTATATGAAAACACCATAATATTAAAAAAAAGTTAGTATGAGAGCGGCCCCTTTTAAGAAGTCCTGCACCTTACTCGATTTTGAAGAACATGGAATGCACCTGCTACCAGGTCCTGGATCTACTCCTAAATGAAGTCAGTCATGCCAGGGGCCTAAGACACATCTTTCCACAGACTGTCCTTCATCAAAGATAATTTTGCCTACCAGACACAGCCATTCATTCATTTTTTCACCAATTTTTAAGGGTTTTTTTTTTGAGCATTTCCTATGAGCTAAGGGCCTAGGAAAAGGGCTGCTGATAGTAACAGGATTCAACTTCTGATCTCAGGAGCACCAAGTGCGGCTTGAGAAACAGGACAGAAATGATTCTAACATGATGTGACAAGACCAGAAAGTATGGTGGGAAAAAAGGAGAGCACTAACTTAGCTAGAGAGTTGGGAGAATGTTTTCACATGGAGGTGATGCACTGGTTTCAAAGAATGAAGAGGAGTCGTCCAAGTGAAGCGGAGTGGGGAGAAGGAAGGACATTCTAAGCAGAAGTGCTCACCCCCTGGTTTCCGGGGACCAGTGGGAAATATACCAAGAATAAATCTCACAATTTTTTTTCTTTATCGATATTCTCAGGATATCCTAAGACGCCTAAAACTAAATTACCACTTGCGAACACATTAGATGCCGGGACTGTGGAGATTTAAGGGAGTCATATTGCTCTGCACCTTGAAGAAGTTGACAGGACTCACCCACACGGTGAAGTCAGCAGAGCGTTTGATGCTCCTTCCTTGAGTCCCACCACCCTTCACCTCGGACACCGTTTTCCTTCTATGTCTGCCCGTTAAGCCGCACCCCAGTGAGAAAATGAACAACATTCCAAGACTCAGAGCAGGCTTCAGGGACAGAGAGGAGCCGCAAGAGGGCGCTGCTCCCTTCAGCTTGTGGTTTGACACAAATTTCATCTTTCCTTTCCGCACACATCTCTTTGTTCTGCCTGTGGCCTGATTTGTAGAGCAGTTTGCCATGCTTAACACGTGAGTCAAGATTTTGTAGAAGATTCTGCCAAAGAATCAACAACATAAAGAAATATACCTCTCGGTTTGGATATCTCTCAACAAAACCTTCTACTGCTTCTCAGCCAGCCATGCTGTTTGCTTCCTGCTCAGGACTTGTGATCTTGTTGATAATCAGTGAGTAATGTTTACTCAGAACTTCTGAGATGTTCTATTCCTTAGCTTTAGGATGACCTTTAACCCCTTCCAAACTGGAGACCATACTGTCTATTGCCAGTATAATAACGTCTTTCCTTTTTTTTTTTAGGAAGGACCAATGGAGACTCAGTGACCCAGACAGAAGGTCCAGTTACCCTCCCTGAGAGGGCAGCTCTAACATTAAACTGCACTTATCAGACCAGCTATTCAGCTTTTATATTCTGGTATGTCCAGTATCCAAACAAAGAGCCTGAGCTCCTCCTGAAAAGTTCAGAAAACCAGGAGACGAACAGCAGAGGTTTTCAGGCCAGTCATGTCAAGAGTGACAGTTCCTTCCATCTGGAGAAACCCTCGGTGCAGCTGTCGGACTCTGCCGTGTACTACTGTGTTCTGAGAGACACAGTGGGAGGGACTGCAGCGAGAGCCCAGCACAAACCCCGGGGGCCGCAGGTGGGGCCTGGGTGTGAGCGGCTTTGGGAGGGGGCGTTATTTTCTGTCTCCAGGGTTCTACCCTGCAGCCTTCCTCCATGTAATTCCAGCTCTGATTCTTTGGTGCCAAGAAGCCATGGAGATTTTACATTACACCACACAGAGGAATTGGGGGAGGAACAGTCTAAAGCAGAACCTAAGCTCTGTTTTCTAGAAATGCTTCTGTCCTCAGTCCAGATGTCTCTTCTTCCCCTCAGATGGCATACATTCCTGAGAAGTGACATTAACTTGCTATGTGACAGTTCAGTTGGTCTATGCTGAAATACTTCATAACCTGTCAATAAAAACTCTAAGGGGAAACAGTTCATGGACTAATGATCACCTTGAATCTACTCCCTTGTGTTTACAATGGAGACCAAGGTGGTTTGTCTTGCTGAGTTTCACCTGCAGAAACTCCATCTCCAGGGACTGCGGCATTTGTCCTCTCTTCCCTTGACTTTTCCTTCTCTTGTGGTTGCTAAGAAATTCTGCTACCTGAGTAAGTTCTATGAGGAGAGTGTGCTGATGAGAGGCTTTCCTTGTGTTATCAGCACTGTGGTTTCAGAGCAGCCCAGTCAGTAAAGGCTGCACCCATGGCTTGTCTTGCCCACACTGTTTACACCCCTCCACACTGATCTTCCTGTTGGCCTGGCAGCTGTTTATTGTAACACTAAATCATGACCTGGATTTTTGACTTGAGGATCTGTGTTACGAGAAATTCTGGATTTGGGACATTACTTTAACTTGGGAACTAACATTTTTATCATTGCATTTATGCCTGTGATCCTTCTAAATTGCATCAAATTTAGCAGCCAAGAAAGACTTTATAAAAAAGAGGTGAATGAACATGGAGTTTTGTTCACTGGGACCCGAAATGGAGAAAATAATCTCATAATTCTCTATATCAAAGAGCATAAAACAGAAATGTGGGCCCCTCACCAAAACTCTCAGAATGTAGCTCACCACGAGAAATTATTCCTAATATTTGGAGTTCTGTGAGACTTGTTTGTCCTTTTTCTATCCTGCATGATCCTGTGAGTTTTACACATAAAAAGGTACAGGTTTTTGCAGACCCCGAAGTTTTTTCTTTGATTTCTGGGGTGCTCTTTAAGAAAAAGAAAATTAAATTATAAATTTAAGTTTCTAGGTTCCGGGGTAGAAAGGGGCTCTAAAATCAAAGCCTAATATACTTCATGGTAAATCTGCATTTAGGGTTCCATAGAGATCATCTTCTTTAAGACTGAAATATTATAATAGTCTTAGCTTGTCCTGATACTGGGAGGTTCCCTAACCCCCAGTCCTCTTTTCCACGGCAGCACTAGAATCACTTTAGCTATCATTAATATGAGTATTTTCACTTCTATCATTTAAAAAAACAGCTTTATCGAGATACAATTCGCATACCTTAAACTTCATCCTTTTAAGTCTGCAATTCAGTGGTTTTAGTATATTCACAGTTATCAATCATTATTGTGATCTAACTCCAGAATATCTTCACCACCTCACAAAGAAAATGTGTGCCCACTAGCACTCACCCCCATTCTTTTCTTACCCTAGCCATAAATCAAATAAAATATATTTTTAATGAAGAATAATAACACAAAACTTTGATGAACCCACTCTTATTGTAAATATAGGACCTCTTATGAACCTATATCTAAGGGGTGAAACATAAGTCCCAATATTTAACACTGCAAAGAGTTTAATGACTGTGCTGCAAGGGACAAAAGCCAGTGGAGATTGAACTCTGCTGGTATTTTAATAGGATTCCTATGATTTTTGGTAATGCTCTGGTTATAAATTATATATTTTTAGTTTTTTTCCTATCCTAATCTCCACTACAATTAATGTGTGAGGATTGGAATAGCAGGGGCATTTTCAGGAGCACACATATTGAGTTATAACAGAAACTCCTGCATTTAAGCAGTGAGTAGAATTTTTGGAATTTATTTTTGTTTACACACACACACAAATATATGTGCAAATAAACATGTATATATTTTTCTCTGCTGTTACTTGACATGGCAAACACTGAACAGATTTGGTGACTCAAGAGGTATGATGTAAAATCATTTATTAACAATAAACTATTTCTTACATAACCTTTGCTGGATTCCGTGACTGGCAAAGTAGTAACAAAGATTGAGACTAAAAGTTTTTCCTTCCTGCTAGAGAGTGAAAACTCTGTGTGGTTAGTTTGCACTTTGATTCCATCTGAAGAAAAAGACATATGTAAGACCAAAAGGTGCATAATTATATCATCCCATGTATTCACTATAGCTCATAATAAATTGTAAGCCTCACATTTTCCACCAAAGATGAATTAACTAACCATGATTCAATTTTACCACTGTATATTTACAGTCCAGTAAGTTATATTGAGACAAAATTGGTACTTAGGACAGTCTAGGATCTTCCATCTATACAGGAAGCATGTGACATGGCACAGTCAAACTCATCATACATCTGTTAACCATACTTCCTGTAAAAGGCAGAAGCCTCACACAGCCCAGTAACTTTGCTAGTACCTCTTGAGTGCAAGGTGGAGAATTAAGATCTGGATTTGAGACGGAGCACAGAACATTTCACTCAGGGGAAGAGCTATGAACATGCTGACTGCCAGCCTGCTGAGGGCAGTCATAACCTCCATCTGTGTTGGTAAGCAGGACCACCAGCACAGAACTCAGACTCCTGTTAGCTCAGAAGGATGTGGAGGGAGGCAGACCTTTGTAGTCTAATGAGGCTTAGAAAGAAGGGGTAACAGGCAATGAAATCAGAGCACTAGGTCCTAAGCCACTTAATCCATTTTATCCCCAGTGTTGCAAATAAGGGATCAGTCTATTTTTCCTCTTTTCTGCAGGATCCAGCATGGCTCAGAAGGTAACTCAAGCTCAGACTGAAATTTCTGTGGTGGAGAAGGAGGATGTGACCTTGGACTGTGTGTATGAAACCCGTGATACTACTTATTACTTATTCTGGTACAAGCAACCACCAAGTGGAGAATTGGTTTTCCTTATTCGTCAGAACTCTTTTGATGAGCAAAATGAAATAAATGGTCGATATTATTCGAACTTCCAGAAATCCACCAGTTCCTTCAACCTCACCATCACAGCCTCACAGGTCGTGGACTCAGCAGTATACTTCTGTGCTCTGAATGAAGCCACAGTGAGATGGGTGTCGGTGGGAGCCCTACAAAAACCTCAACAAGAGACAGGGTTCCTGGGGAGAGACTCCATCACAGACAGGAAGAAGCAAGTTGGGGCTGTGTCAGCACAGGTGGTTTGGAAAGGAAACCTGAGTTCAATTCATGTACAGTGTCTAGATATATCATTTATTAGAAGCATGGGTGTCTTCTATTCTTTAGAATAGATTGAGACAGAATATATAGCACATATTTTTATATCATATATAGAATTATGCAACAAAAAGTGCAAAAACAAAATATATTAATCTCGTGTTGGTTTTATTGAGGGTGGGAAACTATCCAATTATCTTCAGACCAAATGGATGATTCCATTCATAAGCTGTTAAGTTTTCAGAATGATTCATACATTTATGCATTAATTATTACGTAGAATGCTTTAATCCAAGTGTAATAGAAATGCCTTCCATTGATTTTTCTTAATAATGGTATCATTACTAAATGAGGTAGAATAATTAAATTTAGACTTCTTTCCATAATCATACCAGCAACCTCTTATACATCAGAATAGATGTGAAATGTTCCTCAAATTTCCTTTCTCTGGCTCCTCTCTTTTTGTGACATGATTATGATATTTTAAAAGTATCTAAGTATTTTGCTTTCATTTAGAGGCTGCCTACAAAGAGAGATGTGTAAGGTGGGAATTGGTCCTAACCTATTGAATATCTTGCCTTCACCCTTTCCCCTCTGAGTTCTGGCCAGTTTGAAGCTGAGAAGTGGTTAGGGCCAGAATTACAACTGCTATGGCAAACAGAACCCAGATGGTGTGTCCAGTGTCTACTTCCTGTCTAAACATATATTTTCCTTGGATATTACAGCAGGTGCTCAGGAACAGGGATTTTTATTTCTTTTGCTCCACACAAGTTTTTAGAAACCTGAGTTTTTAACATTAAAAGAAAACAGATATCACATTAAAAACTGGATTTCTAGCTTAGCTATAAACATGGGAAGATCTGGGAAACACTCCACTCCCTGGCATAGAGGTCAAAAGTTCTCTTTGGACACATAATGGCTTTGATGTATATGTATTTTATTTTTAAAATTTACAAAAATTTACCATTCATTTCACAGTATGAACTAATTTAAAAGTAAAAATTTAAATTATTAGTTACAAGACATAAACTCATCTTCAAGACAAACAAATCTGAAATACCATCTCATGAAACTACGCCTGTTTTTCCCCCATGATTTCATGTACCATGGGTATATTCCAGCTTGAGAAACTCAAGTGTAGTTTATTCCTAATTTAGGAGGTATTTTTAGCTATAGTAAGCATTGGAGAAACATTAGTTCATAAGACAGACATGGTTCCTGCCTTTATGAAGGCCATGTTTTAGGGGGCTATATCCAGTATAGAATGGTAGGCAGAGGGAATTAAAGTTTTACACAAACAATCTATGTGACCTTGAGAAAGTTATAACTCCCCTGAACCTGTTCTCTCATTTGTAAAATGTAGAGATTTAATTAGGCAGTTCCAAAATTTTACTAGCCTCACAAGAGCACATAGTCCACTACCTTTTTGAGTTCCTAACACTTATTAGCTGCCCTTCTTTTTTGCGAAAGGACGATTAGTTGTTATAGACATATTCGTATTGTTCCACATGTTGCATGATAATGTAACAGTAGTAACAAGAAGCCAAAGGAAGCAGGCAGAGAGGAGAGTGGCTTGTGAAGTCACCTGCTCTCCATACACAGAAACTGCTATTCTATGTAGCCAGGCAGCAGCAGAAGAGGGAGATGAAAAGGAGGAGATGGAAGAAGAGGGAGAAAAGAAGGAAGAAGAGGAGAAGGAGGAAGGGGAGAGGAGGAGGGAAGAAAGAGCGACAAAGAAAGAAAGAACAAGGGAGGAAGAGAGAAGGAGGAAGGGACAGAACAGGTACTAATTCAAAAGTGAATATTTTTATTTGAATTTGAATTTATTGTTTTTTTTCCACAAGGCATTAGACATAGTTTCTTTCCTCAGCATGAGAGAATGAGAAAAACTAGAAGATTCCCATTTGACAAGCATGAGGTCACACTGAACTTGGACTAGCTGGCTGAAACTCCAGAGGACACAGCTCCTCCTGTTAAGTTCTAAGGCAGGTTGAGAGACAGATTTTCTAGTAATTCTGGTTGTCTCTTGTAAAATTAATATAATTCATCTGTTCCTAAAGGAACTAAGTACATTGTAACTGGGAAAGGTTCATTCAATATTAGAGTTGTCTCTAGAGCTGAGTAGCAAATGCAAATGCTCGTAGGTGCCTGGAGTAGAATGAAATGAGTATGATTGTCCAAGTGTTTTAAAAAGGTACAGGCTTGATGATGTGTCACTAGGCACTGGGCCTTGGCATCAGAGGATAAGCAAAAATGACGCAGTAAACCCTATTCTTCTCCTAAGTAGAGTGGGTGTCCCGAAAGGTTATCCAGAGATTGAAGCTTTGTTGTTTGTTCCTGAGTCCTATCTAAGTCAGGCTACAAGCTGTTAGATGTAGACAGGCCAATCCACAAGAGCTATAATACAGGAAGTCTCTTTATGAGGGGCTGGGGAGATGAAGCCATCACAGCCTGCAAGACAGCTGAGGCTTATTCCAGCCTCTGTGAATAAAGTCAATGATAATGACCACTAGGCTTCAGCCCCTGCTACTTCCTAATGATCCTCATCAGGGAACCTCTTCAGGTGTTCCCTGAAATTAGTCACCCTCATATCCCACATCTCAGAGCCTCCAATCTTGCATATGATGGATGTCTTCATTGCAGAATTGTTCCAGTATCCCTGGGCTAGAGTTTGACTGAGTTCAGATAAAGTGTATCACACACAGAGAGAGCTGGTCAAGCTAATGAGCTGTACAGGGTCCCTAATCACTTGACTTAGGAAACTTCTGTTCTGGACCTGATCCACTGTCGTAAGCTTTTTAAAATTAATTTAAAGAATGAAAGCAAATATTAGGGACATATTATGTGTGATACAAAGAATCTCTGAACCTTAACTCTCATCCCTCTTTATTACAGGTAGTAGTTGCCTTCCGTCTGACCCCTAGTACAACCTGCTTAGCACCTACATCCTTTGTGTGTTTGCCCTCATTTCCATCTTCTAATAGACAATAAGATACAAGTTCAACAGCTCGGTGCTGCTTCAACCCCAAATGGTAGCATTAGGAACCTTTCCACCTGATTTCATAACTAAAATTTCCTTTCTTTGGAAACAAGGAAATTTCCCCATCAGAATTGGATACCCTTGGGAGCGAACAGTAAATTGTCAAATGTGTACTCTCCCAGAAGTAGAGTGGAATTCTTAATGTTTCACACAATTGTTATTCCACAACCACCAGTGTCTTTCAGAATTTCCAAACAGAGGGAAAATATTAGGTGGACTTGAAATAGTAACTCAATCCAATAGACTTCCCCAGAAGTGAAAAATAGCTTTGTTTTCTGTTCACTGTATTAAACAAAATACTGCCCTCTAGATCCCATTGCCAATTTATAGTAAGTACAAAGGACAGCAGAACATATTAAACCCATCACAAGTATACGGTAAGCAAAATTTATGGTGTGAAAAACTCTGCAAGACAAACATCTTGGTTCTTTTTTTTCTTCCCATAAACTACAAAGAATGAGTGAGGGGATCTATGGATTAAAAGAGCCTTTAAAAAACATATCAGCCAGAACTGTGGCTTTCCCAGTGCCCCATGCTCACACCATATAGAAGTGCAAGCAGATGAAACTCCAGCATGCCAGCTTGGAGGGGGATCAGGGCGAGCAGCAACTGAATCCAGAGTTCACAGATGCAGCCTGAATGGCACCAGTGGTGAGGGCCTGGGGTGCTCCCATGGATCACCAAGGGAATGATGATGAAGCAAATAAGGACAAAGCCACATGGTAAAATGGCTTCATCGGGAGGAACTGGACACCTGTGAGAAATACTGTGCAGTTCTTTAGCATCTCTGAGTTCTTAGAACATAAGAAAAATTGTACTAAAAACCCCCCTGTCCTCATCAGGAATGACAGATAGAGGCCATGGCAGCTCTCTGGAGCCAGACTGAGCCACCAGCCACCCAGTCCAAGCAATAAAGATGGCCAGAAGTAGAACAGTGGCAGCTTAGGGGACATGAAAGAGAAGCCGGGTGTGGAGTCTGTGGTGCACTTACAGAGATGGCCCTGCACCCACACCTAAGGACATAAGCTACTTACCCACAGGCAAAGCAGCCAACACTAAGGTGCCCATGCAAGCTCTCTGGGACACCAAGTTGGCAGTGAATCAGTGGAGTGCAGGTGCACTGCCAGCCTGTGCCCAGCACCAACAGCATCCCATGGGTCCTGGAGCAGATCTTGCATCTGCAACAGCAGCTATAGCAGATCCAGCTAACCGAGAAGATCTACATTGAGATGAACATGTGGGCCTCCCATGTCCTCCACTGTGGCAGGGCAGGGGCTGACACCCTGAAGACTTTGGGCATGTCCAGCAAATTTCTGCAGCTGTGGTTTTGCTCAGCCAGAAGGCTGGAAACCAAGGTCTGTCTCTGGATGCCTTGAAACAAGCCAAGATACCACATGCCAGCATCCCTTCTACCTTCACCACTCTGCCCCAGGACTGATGCCATTTCCTCTGAAGCCAGATGGGAAAAGGGTACTCTCTTCCCTTTCCCCGTTTGGGAAAACATCGTGTCTTCCATACTGAGTGCTTTGCTCCCTCAGGCTCTGGGCTTGGTGCTCTTCCAGGGTCCTTTCTCCACTATGGCATTAGACCCCTCCAAGAAAGGGAAAGGAAAGCTACAGAACATCTCCAAGCACAAGTGTAAGTACTCTAGCAAGGTTTTGGGGACTGATAGCTTCTCGTAGATCCACCTCTGCTCCAGCACTGGAGAGAGACCCTTCGTGTGCTCTGTAGTCATCGCTTCACCACCAAGGGTAACCTCAGCGTACACGTTCACAAACATCTCCAAGAGAAGGTGAACCCTCAGCTGTTTTCTGAGTTTCAGGACAAAATGGCAACAGGCAATGGCAACCCATATGCACTCTGTACCTGCCCCCATCGATGAATCAAGTCTCTCTTTAGACAGCAAACTTGTCCTTGTAACTTCCTCTCTAAGGCTACCTCAGAATCTCTCTTCAAAGACTAACCCCAAGAACCTCATGGATGGCCTGTTGCCCAATGACCTGCATCCTAGTCCTTCTGCAGTAAGTGAGGGCAGGCTTACCCTCCCTGAGGTATGGACAAACAATAATTCACCAAGGATTGGTGGCTTCTAAGTGAGTGGGACCCCTAGCCAGGACCAGAGACCCTAAAATTACTGTAGCTGTTTGAGAACATCCACAAGGCCACCACTGGCTTCATTTTCTACTGATTCCTAAGCGCTCTCAAAATATATTACTGTACAGGCAGCCACACAGCAGGGAGTGACCATTCCAGTATAAGATTTGTGGCTGAGCTTTTTCTACCAAAGGCAACTTGCAGACGCACCTTGGAGTTCACTGAACCAACACACCCATAAAGAGGCAGCATTCATGCCCCATCTGCCAGAGTTACCAATGCTGTGATATTGCAGCAGCATATTCGGATGCACATGGGCAGTCATATTCCAAATATTCCCTTGCCAGAGGATCCCTGTGACCTTATGGTCCTGATCCAATGACAGTCAGTGAGGATGGCAGTACCAGTGCCATCTGCTATGATGATGTCCTCAAAAGCACTGATGTAGAAGTCAGCTCCCAGGAGGGCCCAAGCAGCTCCTCAAAGATCACTGTACCTCTTTCCACGATGACTTCCTTGGATGCCCCAGGTGGGGGGATTGGGTCCTATTCCTTTTGACTTGCAGTGCCAGAGCAGCCGAAAAATGGTTCAGTGGAGAGCAATGTCTTGACCAAAAACTCATCCTCACTGAAACGAGACCAGGAGTGTGAGAACCAAGTTCAGACACCATGGAAACCAGGTCCTTCCAAGCACTGTCTCCGGTCAATAGTGAGGCACAAATCATCAAGTCAATGTCTCCTGATGCTGGGGGCAAATCAGAGCGCTTTGAGAACAGATGCAGAGATGGAGGGTCAGAGCAATCTCCCTTCAACTTTATCTGAGCCCAGCCAACATATGTCAAACTTGAAGTTCCAGGTATATTTGTAGGACCCTCAATCTTGTCTCCATTGATGACCCCTTTGTTAGATGCCCAGCTACACCGTCAGGTCAAGCAACACGGCTGCACCCAGTGTGGGAAGAACTTCTTGTCCACTAGTCTTTTCAGACTCATGGACAGACTCACACCTGAGAGAAGCCTTTTGCATGCGACATTTGTGGGACAGTTTTTACCACCAAAGGCAACTTGAGGGTCTACTATATGACACATGGGGTGAACAATAACTCAGCACACCATGGGAGGAACCTGGTCCTGAAGAACACCATGGCTCTATTAGGCACAAACTGAAAAAGAGTCTCAAAAATGTTTCCTAAGGAAATCCCAGCCCCTAAGGAAATCCTTTGGTGAATGTGGACCCTGTTGTAAGGAACCAGTATACGCCTACACTTGACGGTGGTCTGGCAGTGAAAACCAGTGAGCAATTTTGTGATCCAGAGTAGCTGTATTCCTACCTTCCTGGTTTCCTTGGGGGCTGTCTCAATCATGAATAACACCACCATCTGCAAGATGATGGCTCCCAATCAGGAGTCAGTGTGGATGTGGAAAAACCAGGTGCAATTGACAGCATTCCCAAACACCAGTTCCCTCACTTCCTGGAAGAAAACAAGCTTGCAGTCTTCTTTTTTTTTCTTTTATTTCGTTTTTCTTTTTCTTTTTCTTAATTTTTTTTTAGCTTAGCTTAACTTGCCTGGAAGGATAAATACAGACAGAGTTAAATCTCTAGAATCTGCCTTTTTTTTTTTTTTTGTAAAGACCCATCTCCTCCTCTTTTCCTTCTTTTTTATTTTTATTTTTATTTTTGAGATGGAGTCTTGCTCTGGAGGTTGGAGTGCAGTGGCACGATCTCAGCTCACTGCAATCTCCACCTCCCAGGTTCAAGCAATTCTCCTGCCTCAGCCTCCCGAGTAGCTGGGACTACAGGCATGTGCCACTGCATGCAGCTAAGTTTTGTATTTTTAGTAGAGATGGGGTTTCATCATATTGGCCAGGCTGGTCTCGAACTCCTGACCTCATGATCTGCCTGCCTCGGCCTCCCAGAGTGCTGGGATTACAGGCATGAGCTTCCTGCGCCTGGCCTTCTTTTTCTGAAGGGTATGCAAATGATGTTTATGAAGGTCATGACCACCACCTCAAGCACGACTGAAATGAAAATGAAAAAAATTATACCCAAACAAATATACGCTAGATTTTTTTTTTTTTTGAAAGCAGCAGGTCTTGCAAAGTAGCCTTGTTACTTGTAACAAACTGTATACATAGGACTTTCATACAACCTAGGGTGACTTTTTCTAAGACCATTATCTATTTCAAGGTGGAACCATTGGAACTTATTGAACCACAGTGGAAGACACACTACTTAGCCTAATTGGCGCAAAGGGTACTGGTAACTGTATGCAGGTAAACAGACATGATCTGTCATCTATTTAGGAAACTGTTTTATATTCCCCCAACCCTGTTCACATCTTTTTTTTTTTAAATATACTTTAAAAAGAACAAAAAACTAAGGTTGTACAATTATAAAATTGCTTCAACCTTAGGACCTTAAGTAGGATGCCCTCAGATGGACTTATGTTAGTGCTTAGGGATTCATTGTGTGTGTTGCTGCTTATTCAAATGCAGTTCAGTCAGAGCCACAAGAGTGCCAATGTCCTCTTCATACTTCCCAAACGCCTTTTTCTTCCCGAACCTGAGGTGGACACCTGAACGGGGAATCTCAGGTGACTTAATTTAGTTTGCCAGTGCCTACCCTATTGAAAAACTGGGTTTTCATTCTTAAGAAGAAACTCATGGAAGGGTGTGTTTCCTGCCATACATACTATTTTTTTGTTTTGTTTATTTGGTACAACTTAGGAAAATTATTTTTTCTTGAGGATTTTATGAAGGCTATGAAGTTGGAACAGGTGAGTCCTGGATAGGAAAGCTTTTACTTTATCTACTTTATTTATCTGTTTATTAGCCATAGTCTCTATTTTCCTATTTTAAGACTGCTGAAGAATTCCCAGGTTCTGTCTTAAACCTAAAAGTCAATGTATTGGTGGACAGAGTTGGATGTTCAAGGTGTTTTGTGATTCCTTTATTTGTAATCTCCTTTTGTATATGTAATGATATTGAGCAAATGAAACATCTCTGTAATGGTTTAACAAAAAAGGAGAAAGAAAAATCCTAACTTCTGGGAGAAGTCTGTCCCCTGTATGTGGAAGGCCCTGATTGAAATGTAGATGGAGACTGTTAGCTAATGTTTTGCCTGTTGGTTATTGTACCTGATTTTAGGCTTCCCCCTAACCACACCCCGCCCTTTTTTTTTTTTTTTTTTGCCATTTGTGCCTTTTCTTCTGGTATTGTAAGTGAACACAATAATGGTATCTGTTTATCCTGTGAAGTGGATATTGTTACAGAGAACACACCAGTGACTTTTTCACTGTTGAGCTAATAATGCCTTGTCAATGTATGATCTTTGGAGAAACTCCTGTAGCTGCTACTGTTATCTGTTGGAAAATAAATTTTGAATGGTTTCTCTTTGGAAAACATGTCCACAAATCGCAATATGTGACTCTTAGATGAATTCTGAATCAGACAAGCTGTAAAATAATTGAAAATATGAACACATTTACTAATTTGGTTGTGTTTCTAAAAAGTCAAAATTTAGTGATAGTACTAAAATAAGCAAAAGCAAAATAATATGATATTTTAAAAATGTATGAATGGGTTTAAAAAAATAATTGAATGGCTAAATGCAATTGGGGCATAAATAAAACAAGACTGACCAAGAATCAATATTTGATGAACATGGGTGATGGGTACATGGAGTTTCATTGTTCCATACTGTGTACTTTTCTATACATTTGAGAAATTTTCTTTAATAAAATTAAAAATAGAAATTGGCTAGATTCAAATCCTGTCATCTCCAGTGCAGCGTGACTTTTGATTCTTTAGCCCATTGATGTCTCAATTTCCTCATCCATTAAATGGTGATAATAGAATTTACCTCTTGAAGTCGAGTTGAGAATTAAAATTATACATATTTGCATTACACCTATATGTTTAAATTAAACTATACATGATTTTATACAGACACAGTTTTCACACAGTGCCTAGCATGGCATGTCGACACAGTGGAGACTCGGTTTGTGACAGCCAATGTTAATGGAAAGGGTGGAATTTGTTCAGGACCTAAATCAGATTTTCAATCATGTGCTAGTTTCAAAACACCACACTGTTCCTTGACGCGTTTTTCAAAGGAAAGAGCCAAAACTTATTGATAAGGCAAGGACATCTTGGCTCTGCTTGAAAATCACCCCAACAGGGCCCTATATCCCTATTTGCAGCTCCGGTAAATAAACCCATTTGCAGCTGCTCCCCCACCAGTACCCACCCTGCTGATAGGCCCCAGGCCCTGTAGAGAAACAGCACATGAGGGATGTTTAACATAAAAGTGTTTTCAGGGGGCAGGCAGGGCTGCTTTAATTGCCCTAACTAGGTAATTTAAGGTACATTTTCTCATATTTGCCAACAGACCAAAGAAGTAATGCTCTAAGATGTAATCAATATTCACATCAGCCTTCAAACCAATTTGGTTTCAGTCTTTCACAATATTGAAATAAACAACCCAGTGAAGTCCCACACATCAAGATAAAAGCTAACAAAGAAATGACATTTTTCCCTTGAGCAAATATACACCTAAAAGATGACTCGTGAAGCAATAAATATAGGTTATGGAGATTTTCCTCTCTTAAGAGTACATAAACACTTTTAAAATGTACTTGAAATATTACTGATTGCTGAATTAATATATTTTGTAAGATGAGGTAATTATTGACAAAGAAGATATTCTCATCCTGTGTTCAGTTTAAATGCAAGCTGTCATACAAAAGAGAGGAGATTTATAACCTGCTCCAGGAAGCTAGGAGAAGGTTTCATTCACCAGCAGAGCACAGACACCTCCTCACTCTTCTGCTTGTTAACAGTAATATGGATGCCACTGTGTCTGGATATGGATCTGTGTCTCTGCTTAAATTGTCCCCATTGCACAGAATGTCCTTTTTCCATCTCCACAGGCTAAACTTCTGTCTCAACCTTCTATGACTGTGCTTTCGGAAAGGAAAGTGTAGAACACAGTAGGTGAGAAAAGACATCTGTTTTGCTGGTTGATAGTCTAGAAGATGTGGCCTAGACATTGAATATTGTCATTTCATAATTTATAAGAACAACTATTAAAATGCAGAGTGGTCCTGGATAACGTACAGTCACCATTCTTATCTTACAAGACACAGCTGTCCTGATGCAAAGATACAACGTGTGTAATCTTTCCTTCTCTAAACTTCTCAATCACTCTTTAACCTTTGTTCCTGCTTACCACTTGATATGTTGCATTATGGTTCCGAAAATTCATATCTATAACTATACCATGATCAGAATGGCTAAAGTGAAAAAGACTACACTAAATGTTGACAAGAACATGGAGCAACAGAAATTCATGTATTCAGTTGGAAGGAATGTCAACTGGCACAATTTCAAAAAACATTTGGCAATATTTACTACAGCTGAACATGTGCATTCCCTGTGATGCAGAAATTCCATTTCTACCTATATGCCCAGTAAAAAGTTACATATATTCATTTGTAAAACATGTACAAGAATAAGAACATGTATTACATCAGTGATTATAATATCCTAAAAATGGAAAACAACTCAGATGCACATCAACAGTTTCAAAGATAAATGAATTATGATAATGAAATACTACCCAGCAATGAGAATGAATAAATTTGCCATATGCTCAAGGCAGATTGAATCACACAAATATTACTGAGTGAAAAATGAAAGCAAAAGAAATTTAAAAAAAAAAGGCAAGACTAAGCTATGAAGTTGTAAGTCAGGAGAGTGAAGATAGGAGCTATCTTTATAAGGAGATAGTGACTTGGAAAGAGTACAAGGGAGGTTTTTGGATGTTGGCAACGCTGGTTCTCAATTTGGGTGCTGGTTACATAGGCGATTTCACTTTGTGAAAATTCACCAAGCTCTACATTTAAGTTCTGTGCACTTTACTGAATCTATATTATACTTTAAAAGTTTTTAAAAGAAACCTTATCCATCCCATTGCCTAAATTTTGAGAACATAATTCTTATTCAATCCATCTTCATAGCCCCACTGCCCTTCACATTAGCCTTTATTTAAAAGATGCTTCGTAATTGTTTTCTCAACAAAGGACTGAGCTACATGTTTAAAAAAATGCTCTGGTCCCAGGTCCTAGGATCTAGTGTGTTATTAGATGGACTTGAACTTTCCTGTGTAGCTTACTAATTACTGCTCTGAGATTAGATCTTTGATATTTACATGGTTTTTCTCTTTCTCTCCACTCAAATCTAATGTTGAATTGTAATTCCCAGTGTTGGAGGCGGGGTCTGGTGGGAGGTGACTGGATCATGGAGGTGGCTTCTAATGGTTTAGCACCACCCCTCTAGTGCTCTCTCATGATAGAGTTGTCAAGAGATCTGGTTGTTTTAAGTTGTGTGGCACCTCCCTCTTTGCTCCCTCTCTCTCTGTCTCCTGTTGGGCATGTGAAAATGTACTTGCTTCTCCTTCACCTTCTGCCATGATTTTCTGAGTTTCCTAAGGCCTCCCCAGCCATGCCTCCAGTATAGCCTACAGAACTGTGAGTCAATTAAACCTCTTTTCTTCATAATACCCGATCTCAAGTAGTTCTTTATAGCAGTGTGAGAATGGTCTAATACAAGCATGTTACACATGGTTTTCTGTGACAGGCTTTTAACTGGCCTCCCTCCTTCCAGCATTTCCTCCCCATAATCTGCTCTCATACCCTACAAATGACTTATTCTTTTAAGAAACACAGCATCAATAACATCAGTCCTCTGTTTAACAACCTTCAATGACCATCCTTTGCCTATAGGAGTACCGTTAATTAAAACTCATGGTGTAGCTCTCGATGGCCTCTACAGTAGTCACGAAATTTCTGCTTCATCAGATTAAGTCTAACTTGTGAATGAGGTTGGGAGACATTTACTGTCCTCCATTAACAGCTCTGCTCATAGTCCTTTGCTCCCATCATTACACCTGTCTGAATGCTTACCATAATTATTTCTCCCGATCCTAGAGGCTATCTCTGATCATTATTATCTTGTGAAGAATTTTCTGGTCACCCCAGCTCACAGTGATCTCTCCCTTCTGATAAATTACCAAAAAAATGTTTTAAATATATTTCAAAAAGACTTTTTTCAAAAAAAAATTTTTGAAATATAGTTTTATATGTTTTATGTATGTTTTAAAATATAGTTGACTTAATTTTACGGTGCACTTTCATAAGCACTATCTCATTCACTCTTTATAATAACATTATTAACAAGGCAAGGTACAAAGAACTAATCTCATTTTGTAGATTAAAAACTGAGGTTCAGAGAAGTGAGGGGACCTAAGCCAGGGTGCTTAGCCAAGGGTAAAGCTCACTGTTCTCATCCAAGCTCTTTATACCCAATTACCTTATTATAAGTATATACGTTATCTCCTCCCAAATATACATTTTTTTTCTAAATGTGCTTACACTTTTGTGTCTCTCACAATACCGGACAAGACATTTATGGGGCTATGTAGAGTTGAGTGATTTTATTTCAACATTGTTCCTAGCAAGCTCAAGGACTGACAAAGCTGTACTGCTTCTGCTCTATGGGACTTCTGGAGCAAAAACCGAATTGTAGAAGAAAATAATCACTGCATCTCCAAAAAATCTGCTTTTGGAAGTAAGAAAGAGACAAGAAAAAGAGTCTTTTAAGGGTCAGGCAGCCTTAATTTTACCTTTATATCCTAGACTCCATATTGAAAAGTTTCAAAGAAGGCTATAAGAGGTAATGGGGAACAATGGGCTTCAAGAACTACAAATGAATCACAATGAAATAAGTTTCAAATTGATCAAATTCCAGAAACCACTACTCAAGTAATTTAACTGTTAAGCAAAATGGAGAACTTTTTGATTTTGAAGCCCAGTTTAATATAATTTAACTATATTAATGTAAAACTTAACTTTTTATTCCAAAGGCTCTATTATACTAAATCTTTCTGGAAGCTAGCCACAGAACTAGTGTGATGAAATTGAAAGAATGGGGAACAGACTAGGTGGATGTCTGGACACTGAAGGTAAGTGCTACCAAACTGAAGGTAAGTGCTACCTTCTATCCTTACATTGTTGACTTCCACAAACTCAGGTGTTAGACACCTGAGCACTGGAAGTTAAACATCTAGATATGAAGACTAGGAAAAGAAGAGGGAGATAGAAGGACCAAAATAAATCTGAACATTGTAAAGAAGGTATTCACACAGTCTTTATTTGCCTAGTGCTAAATACATCCAGTATCTGTTCCTAGTCTGACTCTTCATTCCAAAAGCCTGTGCCTGGGCTAACAGGAGTACAGACAGCGATTAGAATTTGCTTTACTATCTGCTCTTCACTCAAATGAAAGCAATTTGAGGCAGAAATCGTGTTTTGTTTTGGTTTATGTGTTTTTTTTGCAGAGCTTTGCATATCATGTAAGTCTGAATTTCTGGAATGAGTACTTGAGCCTGGGGATTCCTGAGCATGCATAGTGATTTAAGAGCGGCTAGATGATCTGTCCAGCCAGAGAATCTTGTCAGCATGGTAACTGTACTCAAGACCATAATTTTACTAAGAATTGAAGTGTGTAGGCAATTTTAATTGGTGAGAAAATTCATTTAGGATCAATATTTATTATTTGAAGATTATTTTTATGTTCACTTTATTTTTGCCATAGCTATTGTTATCATATTGACAGCACTTCCCATCAGAGCCTGTGTAAAAAAATACTATAGCGGTCCTCAGTAACACAGTCCTAATGCTTTAAAATGGTTTGTGTAAGCAAAGAACTATGCTTTGGCTTCTTACTATACTACAACCATACCTTGCATAAAGTAAATCCAATCCTAGAGAAATTACAAGCTATGAATTCTGCTGGTCTTGTTTCATTAGCACAAATAATTTTAAAAGCGCTAGACAAATAGGCCAACAGATGTCGAGCAACCAGAACCTTTAATTGAGATTCCTGAAATCCCTAATAAAACAAATAAACAGGAGACAGCTATAATAAAATAAATGCCTCTGTAACGAAGAGAAGTGTGTAGTAGTAAGTATGTAAACATGGCATTGTAAAAGAAACAAAAAGTAAAAAGATGGCATCTCAAAGGCCAAGTTACTAAAGTAAGGTTACCCATTTCTCATAAGGCTAAAGGTGTAAGACTGCTGTCATCCAAGTATGGTCCAGGGAACCCTAGACAGACCTTTTAGGGAGTCTGGCATTCCAAAACACATTACTATCCTTTTTTACTTGCAGAGTCTCGCAGGCGTATATGCAAGGTTTCCGGTCTACAAGATATGTGATAAGGTCATCCCTCTGATGGTTAATGGAATATATTTCTACCTCTATCTCTATTCCACACAAACAAAACCTCTTTAGAGTCTTCTTGGAATCTCTCAGTAAAATTATAAAGGGATCCTGAGACCAACACATTTGAGAACTGATGGTTTACAGACTACAAATTCAATTTATCACAATATGACTTTGAATAATATTTTACCATTTCACACACATTTCACAATAAATTTACAGCATTTCACTTCCATTCTTTGTGCTATTGTTGTCAACACATTTTTATTCTACATAAGTTAAAAGCCCCACAATGCAGTTTTATGGTTTTTCCTTAAAATATTATCTTTTAAAGTTTTTTTTTTTTTTTGGCACTTTAAAGTTCTGTTCTGACATACATTGTTTCGATGAAAAGCTGGCTGTTATTCTTAGCTTTGACTCCTGGTACCTAAACTGTCTTTCCTCATCTTTCTATCCTGTCACCCCAATTGCTGTTAAAATTTTCCCTTTTATTACTGGTTTTCAGAAATTTGATTACAATGAGGCTTGGGGTAATTTTCTCCATATTTCTTCTTTGTATCTATGAAAAATTTTCAGCCAGTATTTCTTTAAGTATCTTTCTTTCTCTCCCTCTCTTCCTCTGAGGCCTCAGTTACACCTATTTTAGACTATTTGATTTCGTAGAGTTCAGGAGCACTATTTCTTTTTTTTAAATCTTTTTTCTTTGCTTCAGTTTAGATCATTTCTACTGCTTTTTCTTCAAGTTCTCTAAGCTTTTTTTCCTGTGATTTCTAATCTGCTGTTAATCTTGTCCAACTTATTTTTCATTTTATTTATTTAATTGGTTTTTATTTCTACAAGTTCCGCTTGGATCTTTTCATGTCTTCCATTTTCCTCCTCCTTACGTTTCTGCATTTCTTTACATCCTTGAATTCATTTTTATTGTATATATGTAGTTTATATGCACTGTTTTAAAGTCCTTTTTTAATAATTATATAATCTGCATCATTTTAAATTCCATTTCTTTCTCCTGGTTATAGACTTTATTTTCCTGGTTCTTCACCTGCTTGATAATTTTGATTGGGTGCTAGATATTATGTATTTTACGTTGTTGGATGCACAATTTTGTTATATTACTTTAAACACAATTGGACATTGTACTCATCATTAAAATAATTTGTGTATCATTTTGATTTTTTGAGACTTCTTTTAATTTTTATCTGAACAGCCTTTATTCTGGGACTAATTTAACTCACTACTAATTTATCACCTTTCTGAGGATTCTAGTGCCTGTCCCATGCATTACAATATCCTTTGAATCTTGGATGCTAGTAGTACAAACTATGCCCAGCACTGTGTGAACTCTGGAAATTATTTGGCCTGTTGCTTCTCTTTGTCTGAGTTTCCTCTCATACATATACAGATCATCCAAAGACAGAGAGTGACCCCTCCAGAGCCAGTTTCTTCTGAATCTCTCTCTCCTCCTCTTTCTCTTTGTCTGTCTCTCTTTTTCTCTCTCCCCAAATTCCTCCTCTCTGGTACACTTATTCATACCTTCTAGATGCTTTAGGATCCCCACTCTCCTATTCTATTCCTCAATGCAATGAGGCAGCTGTGCTGTGTTGTGGTTAATCCTCCCTGTGCTGTTGCCTAGAAACTGCCTCCAGGAAATAAGTGGAAGCAATGTTAGGACTCACTTCATTTATTTCCATTATCTCTGTATTATCTGCAGTCCAAGGTCTGAAAATTTCCTTTATTTTGTCCAGCTTTTAAATTTGAAGATCAATTTCTGTAGCAGTATACATTTATCAAGGAAACAAAAGTCAAAGTAATTTATTTGTGTTGTATTTTACAGTTGTAGTGGTCCATGATAAGTTGGTGAAAACACTGATTATTTATCACAGATTATTTGAAAAAAGCCACATCAGATAACGTTTCTAACATGTATTATCATGTTTATAAGATGGCATACTAATTGTGTCTTGGGGGCTTAATAGAACTGATTCAGACAAAGGAATAAAGGAGAGTAGAGAGGACTTTCTAGGCAGATGTTCTCTGTCCCATGAGAACTATGAAGACATGCGCAAGGAAGAGACCTCAGATTTTTCTACTTAAAAGTTGTGCCTGAGGCCGGGCGCGGTGGCTTAAGCCTGTAATCCCAGCACTTTGGGAGGCCGAGACGGGTGGATCACGAGGTCAGGAGATCGAGACCATCCTGGCTAACCCGGTGAAACCCCGTCTCTACTAAAAAATACAAAAAACTAGCCGGGCGAGGTGACGGGCGCCTGTAGTCCCAGCTACTCAGGAGGCTGAGGCAGGAGAATGGCGTAAACCCGGGACGCGGAGCTTGCAGTGAGCTGAGATCTGGCCACTGCACTCCAGCCTGGGTGACAGAGCGAGACTCCGTCTCAAAAAAAAAAAAAAAAAAAAAAAAAGTTGTGTCTGGAATTATTAGGGATTATTATCTGTACCCAAGGAGAAAATGATGCAAGTAATAATTGAACATTGCCCCAATTATTGCTATGAATCTATAAAATATGAATGTTTAGCGCTTTCTTCTTAGAGACCTATTCCATTCTTCTTAGGTATCTACCTTCCCTTCAAGCTATTTCATTAAAAACAGGGTCAAGGTTCTTTTTGGTTTTCGTTTTCTCCAAGATGGTGGACTGGAGGCGTCGTCAACATGCCTCTCCCACTTGGGAAGACAAAATAGTGTGTAGAGACTCGCACCGTGAACTTTCTTCCAAGAAGCAACACAGGAACTTAACAAGAAAACTGAAAGAAACCACATACCCTTTAAAAGATGCAGCAGGTAGGCCGGGTGCGGTGGCTCATGCCAGTAATCCCAGCACATTGGGAGTGGGAGGTCGAGGTGGGTGGATCACGAGGTCAAGAGATCAAGACCATCCCGGCCAACATGGTGAAACCCTATCTCTACTAAAAACACAAAACTTAGCTGGGCATGGTGGTGCGTGCCTGTAGTCCCAGATACTCGAGAGGCTGAGGCAGGAGAATCGCTTGAACCTGGAAGGCAGTGAGCTGAGATCATACCACTGCACTCCAACTTGGTGACAGAGCAAGACTCCATCTCAAAAAAAAAAAAAAAAAAAAAGCAGCAGCAGGTTGCAGCCTGCACTGTGAGCTACTTGGAAAACTGTAAGTCCCCAGAGTGTGAGAAGGTTAGAAACTGCTTCTGGGATATACATGCCCACTGGGGAACCTGGCAATCCAGGCTACAGGGAAAGCCTTAATCCAACCAAGCCATAGAGCTGATTTAGTGAGCTGCAGGGGGTACACGAGAAGGAGCAGCATCGGGGTGTGCTTTGCATGCATTCCCAGTCTCCAGTGGGGACAGAGGGAAACCATTTCTGATCCTCACAGGGGACCTCACAGACGTCTGCCAGCTAGCTCAGGCGGTGGTTGAGAGACGCTACCAACTGAGATTTGCAAATATAATCTCAAGTGGGGATAAAGCCCCTTGGCCCGAACTCAGGGACAAGCGGAAAGTGTACTATAACCATTAGCACAGGAGCTAAATGCCCCTGCTTTTCAGGTGGATCAGGAGGGGCATGGCCTGAAAACCACAATTTCTGTCTCTGTGGGGAAGGCTTATGGCTGGAGAAGCTTTGAGTTCTGAGTGCAGACTGCTTGGAATCTAGCTAGCAAATGATAGTGAAACACTGCAGGTGTGAGACCTGCCTTGCCAAGTGTGTGGGGGCTGAGGGAGGCTTACTGCTGCCTGCTACTCCCCACTCCCCATGTGGAAGAGTACACATGGGGAAGTGCCTTCTGTGCAACAGAGGCAGCTCCGCTCCTCTGCTTGTGCCAGCTTGTGCCTCTGCTTGTGCCAGCACACAGAACATGGACTTCCCTAACTTAGCCCCACCTAGCTTTGCCCCTCCACCAGCTCTGGTTGCTTAACACAAAGACTGAGTCTTTTGGGAGCTATATCGCCCTTCCTGTTGCTTGAGACAACAGAGTACCTCTCCCGGTAGCATAACGCAAGCACAGATCTCACCATTATTACCATAGTTGGTGCTCCTTTGCAAGCACTATCTCCTGGCTGGAGGCCAACCAACGCAATCCTTTACAGCATTTGTAGACAGAATAAAACAGCACCAAGAAAGAGGTAACTTGAGTGTGACCTTAACTATCACCATTGCCTGCAGCACCCTGGCTAACCAGGAGGTCCTCAGCCTGTCCACATGATCAGTTCATTTACTAGTATAACCGGCATTTGAGAAAGCCAACACGCTAAAGCTATTCATAACCAAGCAATCTCTCAGAGTCTAAGTCACTCTCCTGCCACTCCCATCAGAGCTGGTGCTGGTAGCCACTTCTGGGAGACTTGACAACAGGTCACATCACCAGATCACCTGCAGACATTCTGCAGCACCAGCCTGGAGGCATCAGTCCCACTGAGTGGCCAGATCCAGAGGAGCAGCAGCATTCACAGTAGTCTGGCTCTCAGGGACTCCTACTTCTAGGGGTAAAAGGAGTGCACCACATCAAGGGAGCACCCTGTGGGACAAAAGAATCCAGATGGCTGGTCTTGAGTCCCAGAATTTTCTGCTTTGGGGAAGTTTCTTTCAACGGAGGCACAGGTGCAGTGCTGGGCTCAGCAGGGAAAGCTTGTAGCTCTAACTCAACAGTCAGTCAGCCCTGGTGTTAGAGAAGCATCTTGAAAAATAGAATTCTTTTTCCCCCTCATCCACCACTGTAGACACAGCTGGAGCTTCTCCCACAGAAGCTCAGTGTGGGTGCATCTGTAGACAACCTTTCTGGAATACTTCAAGGTAAGTGCATCCCCACGGGAAAAATGCCTTCCAAGTTCAGGCTTACACAAGAGGGAGAGTCACAATCCCTGTCTACATGGAACATCAGCACTCTTGCAGGTGAAGAAGAGGTGCCTATATGATCCGTATAGCAGGACACTGGGCCCGGAGTATGACTGGGAGGTGGATCACTTTCCTGCTAGACTGGCAGGGTAGCTGAGGTGGCTCTCTCCCTTCCCCTTGAAAAGGACTCAGTGCGTTTCACTGAGAGTTCCCCCAGCTGCTTCTGTCAAGACTGGGACCTCTGCCCACCACTAAATATTGCATTTACCCATCTGCTTTAGCCACAGTTTTTTTTTTGTTGTTGTTGTTCCCCTTGGACATCTCTTACTGGTCTGAAGCTCGAACTATTCCACCCAGTGAATAAAATACTGGGGAAAAAAAGTAAATAAATAAAAGGGTGCACACCACTGGAGAATGAGACAAGCGTCTAGATATCGCTGCCATTCAAGCCCCACAGGAGACAATGAACCTGCTCACGTACTGAGTCCATTGCTACTACAACCAGCAGCCAAGAAAGCTGTCATACAGACTCTCTATAACGAAGGAACTCATACAGAATCCATCTCTGAAAGCACCCGGAGCCAAACCAGATTGCAATAAACTATAATCAAAGTCATATCCTCAAGAGGGCAAAAAAGGAATAAAAACCCACAAATGAATAAAAAATAAATTAAAAAATAATTAGAAGAAATGGTTTATCCAAATACAAGAAGTGCAAAGAACCACTGGGAGATTAAACCATACACACAAAAATGTGACCCATGGTCAAAAGAGAAAACAGTTAATAAAACAAACCCAAAAAGAGACTATCCAGGTGTTGGATTTATCGGACGTACTTTGAAATAAATATAATAAAATACCAATGGATTTAATAGAAATTGTAGACAATATGCATGCTGAGAGATGTAAGTTTCAGAGAGAGAGAACAAATATATATATATGGAATATATACAATAAATACATATATATATGGAATAGATTAACCAGTGTATTTAAAAATATGTATACAAAATATGCTAACCAAAAAGAAAGATTGACAAATAGGACATGAATAAAATTTTAAAATGGTGCTCATCAAAAGACAGTATTAAGAAAGTCAATTAGCAACCTAAAGTCTGAAAAAATATTCAAGAAAGACACAGCTGAAGAAATATTATTTCCAGAATATATTTAAAACCTCCCATAAATTAACAATTAAAAATTACACAATAATAAAACACATAAATGTTGTAACGAATGAGTACTACTATAGATTGAATGTTTGTGTCCCCCAAAATTCATGTGTTGAAATCTGTTGTGATTTTAATTTGTTATGTCTTTTTTGTTTTTTGGTGGAGTCTTGCTCTGTTGCCAGGTCGGAGTGCAGTGATGCAATCTCGGCTCACTGTGTCTTCTGCCTCCTGGGTTCAAGCAATTCCCCTACCTCAGCCTCCTGAGTAGCTGGGAGTACAGATGTGCGCCACCATGCCTGGCTAAGTTTTTGTATTTTAGTAAAAACAGGGTTTCATCATGTTGGCCAGGATGATCTCGATCTCCTGACCTCATGATCTACCTGCCTCAGCCTCCCAAAGTGCTGGGATTACAGGCTTGAGTCACCTCACCTGACCAATTTGTTATGTCTTTTTAATTTGGACTTGAGGTCTCTCTCCTGAGAATGACCATAAGCCAAGATAACCACTGCCTAGGAGAGCCCTGACTAGGGGAAAAATTAGGTTTAGGTGTGTGGGTCAGGTAAAATGGAATGGATCTTTAAAACTTAATGTTGAGCAATAGAAACCAGGCCCTTTTCCCAGCGAAAATGCATAAAATAGAAGGAATTTATTACTCACAGGTCCCAGAGAGGTTATAGGTGCCAATGGGAGGCTGATGGGAAGTTTGGAGGCAGCAGGGAGCTCAACTAGTAGGTGGAGAGAGAGAGAAAAACAGAGGGAGAGAGAGGCCTGTAGGAATATACCTTTATTAAGGTTCATGGGTATTATCCCTTAGGCTTATCCACGGGTATTGAGGACTGTCTAGTTTAGAGAAAACACATAAAAAGGGGAGAAATTGTGAACATGACTCTGGCATTGGCTGTTAAATTTATCTTGGTTAACAGCTGTGGAAAGTGTTGGTCAGTGGGATGAGGAACAACCACAAAGGGAGGAGAAGTTCTAACTAGGCCAAGGGAGATGAAGTATGACTTATGTCAGACCTGAAAATGGACGCCAAGGCAGCAACCACATTAAACAAACTTATGACAGAACTTAATTACCAGTGTGATGGTATTTGGAGGTGCGGCCTTCAAGAGGTGATTAGGTAATGAGAATAATGCCCATGTAAAAGAGATCACAGAGAGTTTCCTTGCTTTTTTGGCAATGTAAGGACACTGGAAAGATGACTACCAACCTGAAAGCAGGCCCTCACTAGGCACTGAATCTTCTGGGAACGTGATCTTGGACTTTGCTTCCTCCAGAATTGTGAGAAAGAAGTTTCTGTTGTTTACAAGTCACTTATCTATGATATTTTGTTATAGAGGCCCAAACAGACTAAGACAAATTCATAAAATATGTTAAACATCATAAGTCATTAGGGAGATGCAAATAAAACCTACATTCTGGTGTCATTCATCCCCACTAGAAGCACTAAAAACAAGCCATCTGACAACCCCAGTATTGGCAAATACGTGGAACAACTAGACATTTCATGCAGTTCTGGTGAGAATGTAAAATGGCACAATCACTCTGGGGTCTTGCAGTGGCCCAGCAAGAACACTCACAGATATTTAGCAAAGATAAGTGAAAATATAGGCCCATAAATGATCCATACAAAAAATTGTGTATGCACCTCATTTATATTTGCTGTAATTGGAAACAACTTAAATGTCCATCAACAGGAGATAAAAGGGAACTACTGACTGGTACACATGACAATATTAATGGATCTCTAAAGCCTTATGTTGAGCAAATGGAAACCAGGCCCTTCCCCCAAAACACTGCATGATACCATTTATATAAAATTCAAGAAAAAAAACTAAACTATGGTGAGAGAAGTAAAAATGTGGTTTCCTCTGGGAAGGAGGGTTTGACTAAAAAGGAGCACAAAGGGATTTTTCTGTGATCATGAAAATGTTCTGCGTATTGTTTTAGGTGATAGTTACACAGGCGTATAAAATTCTCAAACTTATTAAAATGAATATATTGTATCTGTGCTTTTTATTATGTCAACCATAGTTCAATAAAAAAGAAACCAAAATAAAATAAAATAACCTATGTAGAAATAAATGTGCCCCTGCACAATTGTAAAGTTAGGTAAGTTTTCACAATTTGGAAAAGCCCATGTAACCAGGACCCATATCAACAAAAAGGGCATTACCCACATGGCAGGCCACTCTTGTACCTGCTTCCTGTCTCTACCAGCCCAAGTAACAATTATCCTGACATCTAGCTGTACAGATTAGTTTTGCACTTTAATTAAATGGGATCATTTAGTATGTACTCTGGTTTCTAGCTAATTTTACACAATCATAACCTTATGAGATGTATTTGTATTATTATGTGTAGCCATAAATCTTCATTCTCAGACTCTGGGGCGTTTTATTTTCTTTAGTCATTTCATTTGTGTATATTTAGCATCCCAGGACATATTAACGACCAGCTAGTCTTTGTTGATTCCAAGTCTCAGACAGTTATCAGAGTAGACCATAATCACGACAGACCACAGCTGCTCTGTAGCAATTAGAAAAGTATAAACAAATTCCTGCAACAACTGTAGAAAGCTAAAAACATTAATTTTCTCTGTGTATATATTATTTCATTTTGGTTCTTTTTATGAGGTATAATTTTTTCTACAATGAAATGCACTTACATGTTTAGTTTAATGTGTTTTGAGAACCGTATACACCCATGTAACAAGACAATATATAGAACATTCCTTACATCCTTAAAGTCCCCTTGTGTCTCTTTCCAGTCTAATTTTTCCTCCTAGAGACAACCACTTTCTGATAATTGTATCACTAGTTAAATCATCGTGGACTTTAAAAAGCTGTATTTTCTAATAAGAAAGACTATAGGTCATTATATTATATTCAATTATATTGACTCAAAGAAGAGAACATAAGTAGACAATTAAAAGCTGTGGTCAACTGAATCACACTCGTAAATCTACACATTGACACCACGTAAATCAGTCACCAACTTTCATGCTGCTGAAAGGTAAAACTATAGAGTTGTCCCCAGTGAAAAAAGTCTTTCAGCCACATCTGCCACAGCAGTGGCTGACAGAGGGATTTGTAATGTTCCAATTGCTTTATTTATGATATAAGAGAATAAGAATGCTTGCCCTGATGAGTTTGGCTGCACTCATTTAGATTGACGGGTGCAACGTTTGAAAGACAGATTTTTCCTACCACAGACTTACTATTGATTGCTATTGGCCACATGCAATGGGACAAATTTTGTCAATGAAGAAACTTGCTGTAATGCCATTAAGCAAACAAGAAACTTTATCTAATATAAATTTTCCCAGAATCCAATGCCTTGGTGCATAGGAAGAAAGAGTTATAATGATTGAGAGTGAAAATGTTTTATCTCCCTGTCCAGAAGAAAAATCTGTGAATATATTTCACTGTAGATTTCAGCCACAGACCAAAATGAAAATGCAAAAAGATGGATGATAATTTGTTCTCAGTAGTCATCATAACCCATAATAAATTTTTATTTCTTAGGAAACTTATGAGTCCATCTCTGATGCATTGGCTGAATATAGTAAATGGTTGAATCATTAAAACCCTTCAATTTAATTTAACTCATGTACATGTATGGATATAATTTCTGTCTATTAAATTACAATAAGACCAAATAGGTTAAAATTTCCAACCGTGTCAAAAAGCTATGGTATAACACAGGCAAACTGATATCAGCAAATCACATTTTCTCTTCTGGCACAGGAACATCTTACAGCTTGATACTCCAAAGAACTTGCAACATTCTGCTCCCCTGCCTACTGAGGATAGTCATAGCCTCTTTCTGACAAAGCATGGTAAAGATGGCCACAAATGCAGGACTCTGGCTTTTCTCAGCTTTAAAATCTGGGGGCAGCAGCAGGTTGTTGTTGCCTGATGGGGTTTAGGAGAAAAAGGTAATGCACAGGGAGTCAGAATCCTGTCCTACATTAGTTCCTTACAAGCTCACGGGTACCACCAGGAGAATCAGCATAATTCTCTCTCCCTTCTTCTCCTCTTATCTCTTTTCTCTCTCTTTTTCAGGATCTAGCTAGTTCCAGAGGGTAACTCAAGCCCCAACCACAATTTCTTCTTCTTCTTTTTTTTAAAATTATACTTTAAGTTATGGTTACGTGGGCAGAACTTGCAGTTTTGTTATGTAGGTATACACATACCCTGGTGGTTTGCTGCACCCATCAACCTGTCACCTACATTAGGTATTTCTCCTAATGTTATCCCTCCCCTAGCCCCTCACCCCCAACAAGCCCCAGTGTGTGATGTTCCCCTCCCTGTGTCCATGTGTTCTTATTGTTCAACTCCCACTTATGAGTGAGAACATGCGGTG